>NW_007248237.1:126873-184305 GCF_000164805.1 Carlito syrichta
ACACACACACGCGCGCGCGCGCGCGCGCGCATGCGCGCACGCGCACACACACGGAGCTCGCCCACCCTGTGCCCAGAAGCCTAGGTGCTGAGGAAGCAAAATGTGGCCGATGCTCTCCAACCTTCCCATCCCCAGCAAGGAGAGCGGGGCTTGCCAGCACGTCAGAAACGGGGCCAGAACGAAGGCTCCTGAGAGGAGGGAATGTAAGTCCTGTGGTTCATGCCTGGGAACTGGCATAGAGTGGGCACTTGCAAAGATTTGCTGGCCGGGCTCGGTAGCTCAGCCTGTCATCCCGCGCCTTTGGGAGGTTGAGGTGAGTGGATTGCCTGAGCCCGTGGGTTCGAGACCCGCCCAGGCAAGTTGGCGAGACCTCATCTCTACAATAAATCAAAAATCAGCCGGGCGTGGTAGCGCGTGCCCGTAATTCCGGCTACTTGGAAGGCTGAGGCGGAAGGATCGCCGGAGCCCAGCAGGTTGAGGCTGCAGTGGCCGGAAGCGGCCACTACACTCCAGTCTGGGCAACAGCATGAGACTCCAACTCAAAAAAATAAAATAAAATAAAATCATGTATATTTTGAAGGCTACTTTGATGCCTTTAGTAATTTGAAAAAAAAAATACACATTAAAGCCAGATATTTAAAATCACTAACTTTTAAAAATTGAGTGCACCACACAGTAAAGGCATTAGCTATAGTAAGTCGCAGCAAAGGTAGAATGTTTTTTATAACTGCTAAACTGGACCAGCTTAAAATTCAATACAAGAAATGAAAGGAAAAAAAAAAGCACAGTTCTCAGTAAGTTCTCCCATGTTTATAGCTTCAATCATATTCACATTACAATGGGGAATTAGATCTGCATTTTCAATTGCTGGATTACTTGAATAATTGCCCTACTGGGGTCAGGTTGTATTTGCATTTGGTTTTACTCCTTTGTGCCAGATTGGGTCAAAGACGTGGTTCATGTTGTCACACACACACACACACACACACACACACACACACACACACACACACAACTTTTAAAATCTCCAATATAGTGGGAGAGGCACATTAATCCCCTTCCAAAATCTAGTCCTTTCATTCTAAAATGTCATGTAAAAGTTCAAATGGAACTGTACCAATGCTGTGCTTTTGCTCAACCCCAGGAGAAGCCCACCATGGGACAGATGGGTATATGACATAACATGGTTAGGCAGAGAGTAGGGCTCCTGAGTCTACTTTGGCTCCCATCTACTACAGAAAGAATCCAAATGTTTTCCTAGTCTTCCTGTGGAGTAGGAGAAAGTGAGAAGTGAGTTACTGGACAGACCATGAAGGCAGCTCAGGCAAGGAATAGGATAACCTCCACAGGGATTGTGGGGTATACAATTCCTAAACCAGAGGACGGAAAGAAAATACTGCTGAAAAGTGAATAGTCTTCATGGCCAGCAAAAGTTGAGCTGGGATTGGATGCAGGAAAAACCTCAGGCCCTGACCAAGCCAAGAGAAAGTACAGACTTCAGACCATCAGCTTCAAACTTCAGTCAAGACATTAGTAGTTGAGGCTAGCAGAGGAGTTACCACAAAACAACTAAGGGATATTTTAGAGTCAGGCAGAGGTAAACAATAACAGCATGAGATCATAGTGCTTGAATCCTAGGCTCCTCTTAATGCCAGCATGAGGACCTGTGTGTAATACCTTTGCCCAGATGCCATTTTGGGGAAGAGTAGGATGGTGAGAAACATCTGAAAGACTGAACATTTGCCTAACCACATTAAGTTGCTTGAATAAAATTGTTTAAACTAGAAGAGATGGAGATGTTTAATTGGCAAGTTTAATGCTCTTTTCCTCTTTCCAGTACTAGTTGGGTGAGGCTTACAAGGAAGATTAATAGGCCAATAATAGAAAATCCATAGACATTATTTTCTTTGCACATTGATTAGTAGTATGCAAATTTGCCCAGGAGCAGCTGAGTCTGCGGGAGTCGGCCACCATCACCTGCCTGGTGAAGACCTTCTACCCCCGAGACGTTTTCATGCAATGGATATAGAGGAAGCAGCCCTTGTCCTCCAATGAGTACGTGACCAGCCACCAGCACCTGAGCCCCAGGTGCCCCAGGCCTGTACTTCGCTCACAGCATACTGACTGTGTCTGAGGAGGACCGGAGCTCGGGGGAAATCTTCACCTGCATCGTGGGCCATGAGGCTTTGCCCAACAGAGTCACCGAGATGAACATGGACAAGTCCACTGGTAAACCCACCCTGTATAACATGTCCCTGATCATGTCCGACAAAGCTGACAACTTCTATTGACTGGGGAGGCTAAGCACACTGTGCTCATGCAAATAACCATGTCCACAGAGTGTCACCTCTTGTGAAATTAGAAATAAAGAGATTGGTTCAAAAAGAGAAAAAAAATTATTTATTTTTTCCCCTCTTTCCTTCCTTCCTTCCTTCCTTCCTTCCTTCCTTCCTTCCTTCCTTCCTTCCTTCCTTCTTTTCTTCCTTCTTTCCTCCCTTCCTTCCTTCCTTGACTCCTTCACTTCTACCTTTTGTTCACTTTACTAGATAAACACTTAATACATTCCTCCTATGTGGCTGATATTTGACTAGGTACTTGGAATGAAAAGGCAACAACTACATGTCCTGCCTATCCCCCACAGGGATAATCTAGTGGAGAAAAAAATGTAAATAAATCATCACATTACAGTATAGTGAGTGTAGGATGCAGGTGTGGGCAAAATGTTGTAGGTGAAGTGACTGAAGAGACTGCTTTCCTCTACAGAGTACAACTTGGAGATTGAGTATAATTGTGTTGGGCAAATAACATAATATGCAGACATTATGACTATCTATGTAGAAAATTCCATGGAATATACAGAAAACTCCAGGAACTAAAGAAGTGAGTTTAGAAAGGTCACAAAATGCCAAGGCAATATACAAACATCAATTGTATATCTATGTACTGGAAACAAACACTTGAAATTTGTAGTTTGAAAAACAATATCATTTATAATAAAACCAACACAATGACATATCTAACAAATTATGATATTATGAAATACAGAAACTCTATGCTTAAAACTATAGGACACTAATGAAAGAAATCAAATGGAGTATACAAATGGAGAAATGTACCATGTTCATGGATTTAAAGATCAATGTTTTTTAAGATGTCAGTTCAGTGATTTGATCTACTGGTTCAGCTCAGTGGTAATCAAAATCTCAGCAAGGTTTTTTGAAGATAATAATAGGTTGATTCTAAAATTTATTTTAAAAGTCATAGGAACTAAAATAGCCAAAGTAATTCTGAAAAGAGGAACAAAGTCAGAGAACTCACACACCCAAAAGAGAGGGTCTGTACTTATTGTCTGATTTTAAGATTTACTGACTTACTATAAAGTGCAGTAACCAAAACAGTGTAGTTTTGGCAAAAGAATAGCACATGTAAATTGGTGAAACAGAATAGAAAACCTAGAAATAAACTCACACAAACATAGTCAACTGACTTTTTACAAAGGTGTAAAGGCAGTTTAATGGAGAAAGGATAATTATTTGAACAAGAGATGCAACAACAATGGCATTCTTATGCAGAAAAATATATTGGCACAATCTCACAGAATATTTAAAAGTTAACTCAAAATTGATCATAGACCTACGTATGTAGCATAAAACCATATAATTCATAGGTAGACTAAAAATCGACATAGTACTGAGTTTGTTAATACATTTTTAGACATCACTCCAAAACCACAAAAAAAGAAAAGATTTGGTAAATTGGACTGTATGAAAACTAGAAATATTGATCTGTGAAAGACACTGTTAAGAGAATGAAAAGATAAGACAGACATGAAAGAAATATTTGCAAATCATATAACTTTTAAGAGACTAGTATATATAAAACTCAGCAATAAGTAATGAACAACCAGTAAGTAATGGGCAAAAGATCTGAACAGAGACTTCACCAAGGCATATATACAGATGGCAAATGAGCATATGGAAAAATTCTCAACATCATTAGTCTTTAGAGACATACAACTTAAAACCTTAAGATATTGCCACATACCTATTAGAATGAATAAACATTTTTAAACTAACAAAATAAGAGCAATAAAAGTGTTCATTCCATTGCTCTTGGATGCTAAATGGTACAGCCAATTTGGAAGACACTTTGGCAGTTTCTTATTTAGGTTAAACTTACATATGACCCAGAAATTCTAGTTCTAGGTAATTACCTAAGGGAAATGAAAACTCACTTTCCCATAAAACCTATAGATACATTTTTATATCATCATTATTCATGATTGCAAAAAACTGGAAACAACCAACATGATAAAAAACCAGTTTATCTAGCAAGTAAATAGATAAACTGTGGTACATCCATAACATGAAATACTATTCAACAATTAAAAAGCAAAACAAACTGATTCGTGCAACAAACATGGATGATTTGTAAGCAAATTTTTGTAAGTGAAATAAACTAGATTCCAGAGGCAATAATATATTGTATAATTCCATCTATATGACATTCTGGAAAAGACAAAACTGTAGGGGCAGAAAAGCTACAACAGTTTTATCTCATGTTAATGTGTTAACTTGTTCTACCTATTTTCTCTGCCTAGAGAATTTCACATGGAACAAACTGCAGGCAATATCACAGCTTAGCATGATAGAAAGAGCTTAGACTCCAGAATCAGGTGACCTGGGTTTGAATCTTGGCCCTACTATTATTGACCAAATAATCTTAGGCAAATTAATTCTGGATAGAACTGGAAATCAGGGCCTAGTACCAAAAGGCCTTGATCTTTGGCTCCAACTTAGTCTTTTAACAATACATAGTCAAGACCACATTGAGATACCACCTAACCCCAGTAAGAATGACCATCATTAACAAAACAAACAACAACAGATGCTGGCAAGGATGCAGAGAAAAAGGAATGCTTCTACATTGCTGGTGGGAATGCAAACTAGTGCAACCTCTTTGGAAGACAGTGTGGCGATTTCTGAAAGAACTAGAAATTGACCTTCCATTTTACCCAGCAATTTCCCTGTTGGGAATATACCCAAAGGAACTCAAATCGTTCTACAAAAAAGATACCTGCCCATGCATGTTTGTTGCAACTCTATTTACAATAACAAAAACATGAAAGCAACAGTGCTGCACATCGAAGCTGGACTGGATTAAAATAAATGTGGTACATATACACAATGGAATATTATGCAGCCATAAAGAATGACAAACATATGGACTTCGCAGCAACTTGAATAGATTTAGAGTCTATTGTACTCAATGATCTATCCCAGTAACAAAGAACAGAGTAACATATGTTTTTACTCATAAGTGGACCTTGAACAATTATCATAATACTATAAGAAAGGGATTGACAGTAGAGGGAAACTGCCAGGGGAGGGGAGTGAGATTGGCAGTTGAGGGCAGGGGAGGGAGGGGCATACCTCATCAACAAGGGTTCCTGCATAATGAACATTTGTATACCCAACCCTGAATTGTACCCCACATCTTTAAAATTAAAAATTAAAAAAAAAATAAAAACAGTTAAAAAAAATACACTAGCCTACTACAGTCATCATGGCTGGTATGGACCCTTGAGGTACATACTCCTTAACTAGCCTCATTCTACTTATTACTTAACCTCCTAGGAAAGACAGAAATTCAAGTTTCATAATAGATTTTTTTTTCTTATAAAGGCCAGCATCTGGCCTTTTCAATATTACCACAATCATTTTCCTCCTTTTGGAGTAGAAAACATTCTTCATAAAAACAGCACAAGCAATAGACCTGTAAAACTCTCAGACAGGAGAAAAAATATCAAAGAAAAGACCAAGTGCAAATTAACAGAGCATAAACCACTCACACCATAAAAAATTGGAAAAGTATCATTAGTGTTGCAAATTACTGGAAGGGTAATTATCCCCAAGATGTTCAGGTACCTGCTACATCTTGCTTGCAAAGAACTGGCATAATGAGATAAGGAGATAAAACTGTCAGCCCTGAGAGGTTTAGGGGGCATGAAGGTTGAAACCTACACAAGTCTATCTGTAAGAACAAGTTCAATGACTGGGTGATACAAATTGGACATCGTGGGTGTATATGTGATGTGTACCATTTTGGGTGTTGTGGGTATGCATGTGATATGAGCATTTGAATGCATGGCACTGGCAACCTTGTATTGCCTTATTGGGAGAAAAGGAAAATTTAAATTTTCCTTTCAGATGTTGTCAGCTACTTTTTTTAAAATGAAAAAGACCCAGTGTCTGTATATGTGGCTAAGTGACTTATTGGAGTGATGTTCTGATTGGACTAATATCATTTGGGTATAGAAGTTTCTCACCAGGTCTAGGGATACGGAAACCCTAAGAACTTAGGTCATCAGGGGACCACCAACTCTTCCACCTTGGGCAGTCATGACAGGAAATCTTACTCTATGAAGCGATTGTCACCCAAACCACTAACTCGCCAACGTAGAAAGAGAAGAGCCCCTGGGATGATTGAGAGATGTAATAATACAGTGGAGCTTAGGAGAAAATCTCATTTAAATTTAATTATATTGAGTTTACTTTTATTGGAAGAGAGAATTTGGGATTAAAAAAATGCTAAGTTTGGAGGACAATCACTTGATCCTGGTTCTCCCATTTCCTAAACAATTTCCTAATTGTAAATTAGGGAAGAAGTGCTTCTAACTTCTGCTCTAATGTGAATCAAGTGTTCATTAATTTCTAGGGACCTAAAAGGATTAAAAAATTATCAGGAAATATAATCCTTCTTTTTGTAAAGAGATATATATATATATATACACACACTATATATATAGTATATACACAGACACATATATATGCACATAGGTATATATAGTGTGTATATATACACACACATATGTACATAGATAAAATGTTCTGAAATGTGTGGTGTTACTTGGTTCCCAAGTACTTTTGCTGTCCACATTGCTAGTTAGCACTAGTGTTGGGTAAATTCTAATGAAATTTCAGAGAACCAAGTTGTATTATGTTCAATAGTGGTGGCTGGTGTACTACCATTTTATAAACTAAGCATTGTATTTTTTAAGAAATATGCTAAATAGAAACTATTAATATTGACATAAAGTCTTACATCTTATAGAACACTTTCACATATATTTATCTTTAGATTCTCTAGATGTCATTGGGAAGTTTAATCATATTTTTGTTATATGTGAAGAACCAAGGCCTCCAGAAATAATTTGCCCATAATTACTAGGTCAATGACAGCAGGACCAGGATTCAAACCCAGGTCACCTGACTTCAGAGTCCAAACTCTTTCTAGTATGCCTGCAGTTTGTTCTGTGTGAAGATAGAGGTGCTGTCAACTCTAAACCATTTTATCTCCCCAATCATTTTAGACATGTAGTCTAACAGGTAAGTGAAGCACCATTTGTTGATGTTAGAATACAATAAGATGAGCTGGTTGAAAGAAAGTTGATGCATTGCACATTGGACTTGAGGAATTTAAGAGGAGGTGCTGACATTGAATGTAGATGTCTAGAGAACTAAATAGAAATCTGGATTGTAATATGTTCTCAGGAAACTCTAGGTATAAATGGCAATTAAAACTACTGTAATGGAAGCATCTTCTCTCAACAAGTACGAGGAGACGCCCCAAAAGAAAGGAATTATTTTTTGGAGGGCAGTTTCCTTGTAGTACAGGCTTCCCCCTAGGTAAGTGTTCTAGGAACCCATTGACATCAGTATACCAGCTAGTATTGTTGTGAGAGGTTGCATGTGGCTTCAGTGAATTGTTTTTTGGAGAGCCAATGATTTCATGATGGATAATTTATAAGTTCACCTGTCCACACCACTCTGAGTGTTCAGCAGCTTTTGACCAAAAACAGCATCACCCCCGTACCCTACCCTCCTAATTCACCCTTGCCCTGAGTGACTATTTTTGGTTCCCCAAATGAAAAAAGACCTAGAAGGGAAACATTTTGCTAATGTGGAAGAGGTGAAACAAACAAACAACAACAACAACAACAAAAACTGCAGAAATACTAAAAGGCATTAAAATTGACAAGTTCAAAAACTGTTTTGAGCAGCAGGAAAAGCGTCTTCATAGGTGGAGTGCATCAAACAGAGAGTATTTTTGAAGGAGATTGAAGTATAGACATGTCAGAACAAATACACAATTTTTTATAAATAAATTCCAGGGGTTTTTTGTTCCCCTTCGTATATAGCTGTAACTTGAATTATGACATGATGGTGTTCTAATGAAAGCCAGTACTACTTACATTTAGCTTGTATTATCATGTCAAAGAAAAAAAAAAGGAAAAAAAAATGCCATACTCCTGAAGTACTACCCAGTGAACAACAAAAATTTTTTGTTGTAGTTTGCTACATATTACCTAGTGATAAAACATGACATTTAGACTTAAGCACTTTAAATAGTCCCTTGGGCTGTGTTCAGGGCACAGAACAGCTGTATGTATAATTAAATAAAGCTAATTTAAATAAATTAGATTTACCAGAAAATCGCTCAAAGTTTACATTCCTAAAAGTTTTTTATGTAAAAAGTTGTTAATTCTATTTCTTCAAACTGCATATTTTTTAAAATGATGGGCTCTGGGACAAGGAATACATTTTAAAGTAGTAAACATGGAAAGTTTTTTTTCTTCTGATTTCTTCTTGAAGGTGTCATTTTACTGATATTTTACACCAATGAATTGCAAGAGAATGTTTGCAATATTTAATAGCTGTCATTGAAGCACCAAAAAAGACAATGAAATAGAACAAAAATATGCTACTTTTAGTTTCTTTTACTGCATATGTTTTTTGCACAACACATGGATATATTACTCCTCTCTTCAGTAGAAGCTCCCTTTTAAACTTACTTTTCACATCAATATTTATATGAGAATCTATATTCAAAAAATTGGTCAGGTTTTATTTGTTCCTGGGCTTTAAAAAGGGGGTTGTTGATTTAGCAAAGCTAAGAATTTTTTGTATAAAAATGATCATATAACTAGCTTCAATGTTCCTGACTGCAGGGTTGTTATGATGTTATCATCAAAAGCTATGAAATTGTTTTCATCAAAAAACTATAAAGAATATTTCTGGGAACCAAGGTGAATTAAGGCTTGACCTTTTTAAATATTGTCTTTCTTGACACTCTGTCTCATAGAGACTTGTTTTCAGGTTTCAGGAATTAAGTGCATTGATCCTGTTTTTAGAGATCAGTCATGGGGGTAAACACAAGATGCTATGATCTATGACCAAACCTGCTGATAGTTCCTTAGAGAGGTCCAC
The DNA here is from genome assembly GCF_000164805.1 of Carlito syrichta. Lineage (NCBI taxonomy): Eukaryota > Metazoa > Chordata > Mammalia > Primates > Tarsiidae > Carlito > Carlito syrichta. The sequence continues at coordinate 136,143 of NW_007248237.1, forward strand.
CATGCACAGATTGAGAACTACTTGAACTGGGGATTCAAACCTTACAAGAGGAACTGCTTGACTCAGTCCCCATTTTAGGAATGAAAACAACTGTAATTTGGAATTGATTAAAATCCAATATAAAGAAGTCTGATACTTAATCCATAATAAACAGATATTTTCCTGGCTATGTGTATGACTGATATCCTCATTTTTTTCTCATATCTTTTTAAGATAGGCTTAGTGTAAGTGCTTAAAAAATACACTTGCAGCTGAGATGGAGAGAAAGGTTTAGGCTATTTAACTTAATCCTGTTTTAAAACCAATAGTCAGGGAAGGTGTAAGCAACAGAAGAGCCTTAAGAAAAAATTTTCAAAACAGCCAAATGAATGGGCTATCATCAACAGTGGTGTGATCTCACAGCAGCCATGTGAAAAGACAATATTTTATTATATCTTTTGTTCATCACATTGGATGTCATGGATGTAAAATAAAGGATATGCAATAATTACAAAGTATATTATTCAAAACATCTTATTTCTCAAGACAAGTCATCCAAACTAAGCTTTATAAAAAAATCTTTATTTTAGGAAGTTTATGTCAGATTTACTGAAAAATAATGTACTAGTATATCAGAAAGCTAGATGTCTCATTTGGTTTGAATAAAAATATATAATACCATATAATACATTTAAATATTATTATGTATATAAACTTTTATACATATATATGCAATATATATACATAAATGTATGTAAACTTGAATATGTGTATATACATATATACAAAATATATACATAAATGTGTATAAACATATATATGTCTATAAACTTTTACCCTGAACATTAAATTTGTATTAAATAAAGATGTTTCCAAAACTTCTAATTATTTGGTTAGTTTTGCTTTCTTTTTGAATTAGAACACAAAACAATGTAGTGATTTTGTGACTCTCTTCAAAGTATCTCTTCATATTGCTCTCAACAGGAATGGAAGCTTCATTATTTTTTCTGTCCCTTAAAACAATTCTTCTAATCCTCTCTTGAGTTGTAATGTATCCATAAAACTAGAAAGCAAAGAATATCTTTTATCCACATCCCTTTGGGTTCAGAGCTGATTCTGTTTTCTCTGTGTTATTTGGGGCATTCTGTTTTCTTCTGGTTAAATGCACTTATAGACACAGGTTGCTTTCAAGTGACTGTGAAAAATACAGCAATAACGACTTCACATTTCTTGTTTGAAGACATTTGAGCTAGTACTTTATTGGACAGCTTAGTGTTTATTCCTTAGTCTGCATGTGATAAAGTCTTGGGTCTGTAATAGATCTTCCTGGGAATTGGTTCTATGTTCCTTGTGAATATAATAATATATTTTTGGGAGATTTAATAATAATTTCATTGAATATCTACAAATTACCCATATGTCATGGTGAACGAACCAATAAGCTTCGAAGTCAATGTTTAAAAGTTTATTAAATGGTGTAATCAATACAGCAAGTCCAACTATGATCATTTATATTTAAGATATGTGGTTTTGTTTCTTTGTTTAGATGTCTACTATTTTAACAACCACACATGTACACTGGTCAACTTAATAAAAATGACTTCTAATTTATAGGCAAACTATTTATTTTCCTTCTTAGAAAACAAAGTAAGTAAGAATTTCATAGGCCATAAAGTCGATAGGGTTGTTGGAGTCCATCTCTGTAGCTGGATTTTGCCTATGGTCATTTGCCTAAGGTAAATTGGTATTTCAGTTTTGCAGGACTCCAGCAATACTGAGCAAAAGAGTCAAAACCCAAGGACCACTCAGAGCCCTAAGTCTACTAGGAGATTTTGTTCTTTTAAAGCTGGAAACCTAAAGGGTTCCATTTTAAGAGTCACCCAGAATTAAACCTATTCTCTGCAAGAATTTTCATAGAAAATAAACTTATTCCAAACCATGCACTAAACAGAGGTTAGGTAGGAGGAGGTATAGCCACTGATCACTTAGAACCAAAAGAAGGCCATTAGGAGAGTTTTCTTTTTTTTTAATTTTTCTTTTAAAAATTTTTCTTTTAAAGATGTGGGGTACAATTCAGGTTTAAATATACAAATGGTTATTGTACAGGTAAAGTTGAGGCCTTACTTTGGCCCCTATGTCCCCTGGTTTGAAATTAGGTACCCTTACTGATGGAGTGTGCCCCACTACCTCCAGTCCCTCCCCTGGCAGTTTCCTCCTACTACCAATCCCTTTCTTATAGTATTATGATAATTATTCAGGGTCCGCTTATGAGTGAGAGCATATGGTACTCAGTTCTTTGTTTCTGTGATAGATCACTGAGTATCATAAACTCTAAATCCATCCAAGTTGCAGCAATGTTCATAATTTTGTCCTTCATTATGGTTGCATAATATTCCATCGCGTATATGTACCACATTTTTTGTATCCAGTCTACTTTCAATGGGCAGCACAGTTGGTTCCGTGTTTTTGCTATTGTGAATAGTGCTGCAATAAACATGCCTGCGCAGGTATCTTTTTTTTTGTAGAATGATTTGAGTTCCTCTAGGTATATTCCCAGGAGGATTGCTGGGTCACATAGGAGGTCAATTTTTAGATCTTTTAGGAATCGCCACACGGTAGAAGTGTTCCCCTTTCACTGCATCTTCTCCATCATCTGTGTTTTTTTAGTTATCAATAATGGCCATCCTGACTGGAGTTAGGTGGTATCTCAGTGTAGTTTTAATCTACATTTATCTGATGATTGGAGAGGCTGAGCATTTTTTCATGTATCTGTTGGCTGCTCATAAGTCTTTTCTTGAGAATTGTCTATTTATATCTTTTGCCCACTTTTTAGAGTTTTCAAATGAAATTCATGTGACTTTAGATCCTGAAAACATTTCAAGGCAAAATGATCTTGGATGATAAATGTCCCTTGACACTTCTCTCTAAAGGGTATTACTTTCATTCCAGAAAATGCTGTTGCATATCCAGAACACTCTAGTACATTCATATACGTTTTTACAATTGCTGCTGATTCTGATGAGACAGTATCTCTTTAGATTGCTTGATATCTGTGCTACACTGTACCAGTTGTTAAATATGATAAATATCAACCTGTTGAAACTAGCATCTCTTTTGATTTCATCGTGCCCATACCACAGAAGTTGTTAAATATTTTTAATTACAATCCTGATCTCAGTCTAAAATAATTATTAAAAAGAAAATTCTAAGAAAATTGAGGTGATCACAGTAGAAAAATTATCAAGCACATTTGGAAACACCCTCCTAGAAAAGAAATGGTTGAAATCAGATACAGCAAGAATAAATCTGGAATTTGATACTGTAACGTCAAATCCAGACCATAAAAAACACAATGTTAAATATGTATACAAAGCAGAAGTTTGAAAATGTATGCAGAGAAAATGAAACTACAAAGAATTCCTAAGTAGAATTTGAAACAGAACCAAATAAAAATTAAAAATATGTTAATTGAAATTTAAAATCACATAGATGATTTAACAACAGATTAAACACAGAAAAAGAAGAATATAGAAATCTGGAAGCTATATTTAAGAAATTATCCAGAATTCATTACAGAGACATGAAGAGTTGAAAAATATGAAAGAAAGGATAAAAAAATAGATACTAGAGAAAAAAAAAGAAAGATTAACAGATAAAGTTGTTCAGTGAAAGGATTAAATAAAACTCAGATAATGTCAGTAAGAATTTTCAAGAAAAAACAAGCCAGCAAAGATAAACTGATAATAAAAATGGAAAAATAACTATAAATTTGGCAAACATTTTAAAAGGTTAATAACTAGATATCATGGGAAATGTTGTGCCCAAAACATGAACATTTAATTGGAATAAATTTGTTAAAGTATTCAACTTTAATATAAATAGTCTCAAGAAGAAATTTTAAAAAGAGAGACTATAGTCAAACACTTTCCACAAAGGAAATTTCAAGCTCAAATGTTTTCACTGGAAAGTTTTACCAAACATTCAATAAAGAAATAGTTTCAACTGTAATTTTTAATTTTTCTTTTGCTATTCCAGAGCTAAGAAACAAGGAAGGCATTCTTTAGTTCATTTTTATGAAGCTAGAATAACGATGACTTCAAAATCTGGCGATGACAAGGTGAAAGACCACCCGTAAGTGTGGATGGCAAAAAATATACATAAAGGATTCTTACAAATCATTCTGCAAAATGTAAATATCCTAATATGAAGATAACTGTCTTCTGATTGCCACACAGAGGACGGAATCCACCCTCTCTCACCCAAAAGTGGTTCAGAGGTTGAGACGGATGATGCCATACACAAACCAAGAAACAATAAGTGATTTGTTACATACTGAAATTTTCTAGGAAAAGCAGGGCACGACCTGGGTCCAATCTGAAATCGGGTTAGATTTTTTAATTGTCTTTAGGGGATGGGTCTGAGTTGAGGGTTCCACATGCAGGTCAGGATTTGTGCCATTTAAACTTCCCTCATGGAGTACAAAACATCATCAAGGTACATAAGATAAATTTGAATTAAGGAACACTTACGTTTTCATATCAGACTAAACAGAGCAATGATTTTGTAACTCAGACTGTTTCCCAGCATCCCTTGCAATTAGGTGTGGCCACAGAACTGACTTATAATCAATTAATGGAAGTGGATGAAAAAGATGTGCGTCAATTTCAGGATGCTTTTTTATCCTTTTATAAGGCTTTTATAAGTTTCTTTTCATAAGTTTTACTCTCTCTTCCTTCCTCTGCCAAATAGAAGCAGCTGATCCAACAAATGACTTTGAGTCCTTGAGATTAGAAGACTATTGGTCAACTCACAGGAAGAAAAACAGGAAAATAATACATGGATCTCACACTCTGTTGAGTGAACTCAACTCACTTCCAGGCAAGTTTTCCGCTTGGACTCAGGTTGTACCCTGCTTTTCCTAGAAAATTTCAGAAAGACTAAGTTATTCCAAGATGATAATTAGGTTGGTATCAGACAAAAATAGAAAAGTATGATCAGAGAATTGAAAGGAAAATTTGAAGCTCAGAAATTCTATAAAGATGTGGTACATAGCATAAAGAAACCAGAAAGACATTTTTGGATATTTAGAGGTTGAGAAATCAAACAATATATATCACAATATAGTTAAAAACTAATATAGAAAACTTGTAGAAGAGAAAAAAGTGCAACATATACGTCTTAGTAGACTTCTGCTTCCAGTATGTAATAAATCACTTTATTGTTTCTTGGTTTATGTATGGCCTCATCAGTATCGACCTCTGAACCACTTTTGGGTAAGAGATGGTATAAACGTTTGTACTATCTTTAAGACCACTGATTCTTTCCTCTGTTGTCTCTGTTCTACTCTTGAGCCATCCATTGAGTCTTTAATTTTAATTATTGTATTTTTCAGTTCTAAAATTTTCACTGGGTTCTTCTTTATATCGTCAATTAATTTCTTTGCTGAGACTTTCCACTTTTCATTTTTTTTAAAAGTATCTTGATAATTGCACATTGAAACATTTTATGATGGTTGTTTTAAAACATTTTTCAGATAATTCTAACATCTCTGTCATGTTAATGTTAGTGTCTATTGATTTTTTTTCATTTTGGTTGAGATTTATCTGCTTCTTGGTTTGATGAGTACTTTTCAATCGAAACCCAGACATTTTAGGTATTACATTTTGGCACTCTATATCTCTTTTAAACCTTTGATTTTAGATGACTTTTCTGATGTTTCTTTAATAGGTAAAGCCCTGAGGACGTGAGAGCAGGGGCAGTGCCTGATTACTACAAAATGAGAGCAGAAGTTCAAGTTTTCCTCTTGTTCTCTATTGCTGGCATTTGGCAGGGTAGGGTCGGTGGGGTGGACTTTGTGTAATTGCTGAGCACCTTACTAGGCCTCCCTGATACCTCCCTGGCTGGGAGAAGTAGGAGAGTTTGTTAATACTTCCCACACAGCTTTCACTGATGGCATGGGAGGAAGGATGACCTTGGGACATCTGGGTCATGGTAAAAGCTTGAACTCTCCATAGACCTACCCTGATACACCCCAGCAAGAGGACTTGGGTACCTCACTGCATTGCAGAGTGAGTGGAATTCTAAGACTCCCACTCAGTCTGTGCCATCAGGGGTTTGGGTAGGGCCCAGTGTTTTCTGTGCTGTTTTCCTAGAGGAAAGCAGTTATTGTCAAGACATTTTCTGTCTTGCTAGGCTGCCCCTAGTCCTTTGGCTAGAGAGAGCAAGATTTTGTTGGAGCTTTTCTTCATCCACACATGTTGGCATTTAGTTCCCCAGTTTCTTCTTCTCCAAGTCTGAGACATAGGAGTCAAAAAGAAAAATTCAGAAAACATACTGCCTTATTGTTTTATTGTTTCTGGGTTTTAAGGTCTGTTCCTAATCAGTCTATCTTCTATCCAACTTTCAGAGTCTTCTTATATTTGTTTTATATAAAATATTCCCAATTTTTAATTGCACAAAATAGGGAAAATTACATCTACTTCATCTTCCTGGAAGCAGAAGTCTACTAAGACTTTTTATATGTTGCATTTTTTTCTCTTCTACAAATTTTCTATATTAGTTTTTAGCTATATTTACCATACTCATTTAAGCTTAAATCTATGTTTATTTAATTTCAATGCTTACTGACATAGTTTCCTAACTTCTGCTTTTTAAAAATATTTCTCTTTGACTCATTCTTGGTCTACTCAAAAGTAAAATTTGAGTAATATTTTTAAGAAAGATATAAGAATTGTTTTATTTCTCAACCTCTAAATATCCAAAAATGTCTTTCTGGTTTCTTTATACTATGTACCACATCTTTATAGAATTCTTGAGCTTCAAATTTTCCTTTCAATTATCTGACCATACTTTTCTATTTTTGTCTGACACCAACCTAATTATCATCTTGGGATAACTTGTTCTTTCTACCTAAATACATGTAGAACTTTTCTGTATTTTGATTGCACAATTTTCATCAGGTAAGTTTACATAGAGTCCTCTTTTTATTTTTTGCTACTTAGTTAACCTTTTGATTCATGGTTTTGAATCTTTTCCTTAGTTTTGGAAGTTTATTTTTAAAAAGGTAAGTGGCTGTTTTGTCTTTCTGCACTGATCTCCAAACAAGTTTTTAAGTTGAAGTAGTTGCTATACATAGATATCCCGTTGAGTCCAGGGAGGCTGACCTTTGATCATACAGATTGTTAAGCTTTTCTCCCTCTTGCTGTGAGTCTACTGTGTTTTGTGAGGATTTTTCTAGACTCCATTGGTTCATGTTTTCTATCAGCCTAGAAAGGAGAAAAAGTCCATGGTGCAAAAGGTGTCAAACAATCATAGCAAAGCCCATCACAAAAACATGAGACATGTTTCAATTTTCCACTAGGGGCAATTACCCCATCTCATGCTTTCAAATGTGATAAAAACAAAGTTGATAGAATTTCTTTGCAAGGGTCAATTTTATAATTCCTGCAGAACTGGGAGTCTGAAGTCTGCTATTTTAGGAGGTCTATGGATATGTCTTCATCGGTCAGTCAGAGCATTATGGTACGATATTTCTCCCATAGGCAGCTGCCAGAAAATAGAATGTAAATCACAGATGTTGTGAAGTAAGAAAAAAAAATTCTTTTACAAACACAGTTGTTATTTTACTGATGGAATAAAAATACATCTCCAAGAGTTGGAATTATACACAAAAATCTTCTAAATAGTAGGACATCCAGGGAGAATAAATCCTAGTTCTTTATTATCCTCCATAATACCTTCATATTATTTCTGTGGGCTGAGGACAAAAACCATATACCAGGACAAAGTGAATGTGTCATCCTGTGCATGCAAAAAATTAATGAAAATTATATGCAAGTGTGTGTGTGTGTGTGTGTGTGTGTGTGTGTGTGTGTGTGTGTGTACACATGCTCATGTGTGTGGTGGGGGTATTGGTAGTAGTGGTGCGTGTATGACTGTAGCAGAGCACATAAATCACTAAAATCATCTGAATCTATACTCCTTGCCTTTCATTTCATCATTCTTTTTTTCCCCTGAATTCTTGGTGAATTTTTGAATCTTGTCTTCTGCTATACAAGTTTGATTTTTCTGCAGCATCTAAGTTGATGTACCCTGCCACCCATCTGTTTTTTGTTCTGCATTCATTTTCAACTCTATGCAGTCTCTATTGATCCGTTTTTCTCTCTTTTGTTTTAGTTGCTGTATTCACTAGAACCACATAGATAATATGAATCAAGAATTTTCACCTTGTCTATTTCAAGAGAAAATGTCTACTCTGGTTCCTGTAGTCTCCTTCTTATTTGGGACTGGTACACAACATCTTCTAGGTCTGGTATATAACATTTCTGCTGGCTTGTCCTTACAGCGAGAGATTAACTGGCTTCTAGCTGAATTCAACATAGACACAGGGTCTGTCAAAGACTGATGTGGAATTGTGCCTAATTCTTTCATGTTTAGACAATGGGAAAAGGGAAAATATAAATCTACTGTAAATTATCATTACCAAGTCACAATACAGCAGCCCAAGGAAGTGGAGCAGAAGCTAAAACCCTGTGCAGTCCCAGCAAAGATGGGAGTCTCTGTGCCATTTGCTTTCTGTATTTAGCACACTGCCATGCTGGGTTCCAGCCCTTAGGATAACCAATTTCTGCTTAGCTAGTTTGGTGCCAGGTATGAGCTGCAACAGTACCTGGCAAGAGTAGTGTCCCTCTCCCACACAATGCTGTCATTCAGTTTATTATAGCTCATTCTTCCAAACACAAATCCGTGAATCACTCACAGTTGTAGGTGGCTTCTGAGTTATAATCTACATCATGTATGCAGAGAGTCTCCAACAGACCCACCTTTGCTTCCCTGCTTCAGCCCTTATATGTCCAAAGTGTTATTAGTTGGGTTTTGCTAGCATCTTCTCACTTACTTTCTTAGGATTCTCCACTTTCTTATAAGAAAGATTTCCAAGTTAGCTTTCTACATATCTTTTGTTATATTTAGTTAGTTGTTTCAGTGAGAATCTAGGAAGTGGTCATTAAAAATCACTATTTTCTGCTCACCATCTTGCCCAGAAATTCCTCCTATTACGTCCAACACTAGTGTTGAACATCATCTTCAGTCCCTTATTGCTGATGATTTTTCTCTCTCTTTCCTTTCCCCTTTTTTAACCTTCTGAGAAGATTAAAATTTCTCCTGAGACCTAAACACAAAGCATTGCACCCTCAGAAACAAAGAGACTGATACCACTAGCATGATTGCTGCAATAATTATGGAAGTTCTAGCAATCATATTCATTTGATTTTAGTCATTTATTCATGTAGCAAATATTCATTGAACACCATCTATTTACGTCTCATGCTAGGCACTGGGAATACAATTTTTAAAAAATAGCCTCTTCCATCAAAACACCATGACAACAGTTACAACAGTTATAATTTAGTGTGTTAAGAGCAATAAAAGATGTGGTGGGAGCATCTAAGAAGGATGGCCCTAAAAATAAACAAATATTGCTATATTGCTTATTGGAAAATATTTCTCAGAGAACTTCACAACTAAATTTTGAAAAAAATAAAAAAGTAGATATTGTTCTAAAAAGTTTGTTAGATGAGAATGGGAAAAGAAAATTTCGATTGTACTAAATAAGCTTCTGCTGTATTACCTTTCTCTCTCTCTCTCTCTCTCTCTTTTTGAATCAGAGTTTCACTCTGTCACCCAGGCTGGAGTGCAGTGGCATGATCACGGTCACCCCAGCGTCAACCTGCTGGGTTCAGTCGATCCTACTGCCTCAGCCTTCCAAGTAGCCTGGACTACAGATGTGCACTGCCACGCCTGGATTATTTTTTTATATATTGTTGAGACGAAGTCTCGCCAACTTTTCCAGGCTGGTCTCAAACCCCTAGGCTCAGGCAATCCTCTCGCCTTGGCCTCCCAAAATACTGGGATTACAGACTTGAGCCACCGTGCCTAGCCTGCATTACCTTTCAACACCTATGTTCACATTCTCCCCTGAGTGTCTGCATACAGCATCCAAATCCACATTTCCCACAAGCATCTCATATAGTATCCATGTCTACACTCCCATGCGCAGCACAATACAGCATACCATGAACATCCCATACACAGCATCCATATCTACATCTGCCCTGAGAATCCCCATAGAGCATCCATATCTACAACTCCCCTGAGCATGCCCATAGAATATCTATATCTACAATTCCTCTGAGCATCCCCGTAGGGTGTCCATATCTACATCTCCCTTGAGCATTCACACACAGCATCCATGTCTGCATATCCCATAAGCATCCCCCTACAGCATGCATGTTTATCTCCCATAAACATTCCATACAACATCCATGTCTACATATCCCATGAGCAACACCACACAGCATCCATATCTATATCCTCCATGATTATCGTCATGGACCATTCATATCGTCATCTCCAATGAGCATCCATAACAGTCTTCATATCTACATTTCCCCCAAACATCCCCATATTTATATAAATATAAGTATTTATATTTATAAATATGTAAATCCATATTCACATTTTCTCTGAGCATCCATATACAGCATACGTGTCTACATCTCCCATGAGTATCCCATAGAGCTTCCATATCCACATCTCTCTGAGCATCGATGTCTATGTATCTCTCAATCATCACATACAGCATTCATGTCTACATCTCCAATCAACATCTTATTGAGCATTCATATCCACATCTTTCATGAGCATCCATATCTACATTCTCCTTTAGAATGTTCATACAGCATCCATGACTTCATCTTCCATGATCATCGTATACAGCATCGCATATCATAAGCATCACCATCCAAACACCCTTATTCACATTTTCTCATCATAGAAGAAGTCTGACCTTATCCCAATAAGTCAATAGAAAAAAAATTTTTTAATAGGTGCTAAATTATTTTAGACCAGAGTGGTAAAAATAGAACAAGAAGATTTAGAGAAAATTGTTCCCATTCAGCTACTTTTTTTATTATTTATTGTTAATGTCACCATGGCTGTGAGCACTTGGGGAGGAGCTTCAAAGTCAAATGAGCAGCTCTGACTTGAACATTCCTGCGAAACAAAGGGAAAGAAGTTCTGACTTTGACTTATTGCAAGATAAATCTATAGTTGTGCTTTGCTTTTTTAAATCCTCAAAAGACTAATGTCATGGGCTTAGCCTAGGCAAAAGTGAATTCAGTGAAAGGATACATGAGTGTGTGTTAAAATAGTCAAGAGGTTCTTGTGAAATATGGATTTTAGTTGAGCTTAGGAAGGTATTTTTTACAAGGCAGAAAATAGGAGAAGGGGCAAAGTTGTGGAATGGGTAAAAACTTGACTCATTCAGAAAAGGTTAGGAGAGGAACATGGATAGAAGGAAGGGTTTGAATCAGTGAGCAGAAGCATTGGAAATGCAAGGCAGTGCCAAATTATGAAGGGTTCTAATTGTCATATGAAGATGTTTGAATTTTATCTTTTTTGAAAATGTCTGAGAATTTTGAGAAAGGTAATGACATGATTTAAAAAGTGAAGTTTAGTGAAGATTAATCTGATAGGTGTGCACATAATGGATAATTTTATTAAAATGGTATAATGTGAGCATTTGATATATTGAACACTCCCCTTGTCCTGACATTTCCTCCTCTCTTGGTCCAACAACACTGCGCTTTCTGGCTTCACCTCCAACTATCTTACCTTTTGCTCTCTATCAGGGTTCTTATGGAGTTCTCCTCTTCCTCTCATTCCTTCATTGTTCATCACCTATTCACTTAAGACAAATATTATCTACTATATGAGCCAGACACTATGCTTGGTATTGGGTTTAGAATAGCGAACTAAATGCTCATGGTCTCTGCCTGCTTAGAGTTAAAGTAGGCATATTAAATTGTATAATCCTTGACTCTATTCTTGTCTAATTCTTTCCTCTTTCCCCCATCCCACTCACTCCCATGTCTTTAGTGACTCCCAATTCTTGTCCCTCACATGGTCTTTTCTATTAAGGTTCTGATTTAAATGTTTCTTTTTTAATTAATTAATTAATTTTGAGTCAAAGTCTCACTCTGTCACCCATGCTGAAATGCAGTGGCACATTCACAGCCACCACAGCCTTGACCTGCTGGGCTCAGGTCAGCAATCCGTCCCCCTCAGCCTTCTGAGAGGCTGCAATGCGAGCACTACCACATCCAGCTTATTTTTTGATATATTGTTGAGACAAGGTCTCACCAAGTTGTCCAGGCTGGTTGCAAACCCCTGAGCTTAGGCAATTCTCTCGCCTCAGCCTCCCAAAGTGCTGGGATTACAGGCTTGAGCCACCATGCCTGGCCCTAATTTTTTATTTTAAAGATGTGGTATACAATTCAGGGTTAGGAATACAAAAGTTCATCAGGCAGGTACCTTTGTTGATGAGGTGTGCCCCCACCCCACCTGGCATTTTCTCACTACTGCCACTCCTACACCCCTCCCCTGGCAGTTTCCCACCGCTGCCAGTCCCTTTCTTATAGTATTATGATAGTTGTTCAAGGTTCACTTATGAGTGAGAACATATGGTACTCTGTTCTTTGTTTCTGTGATAGATCACTGAGTATGATAGACTCTAAATCTATCCAAGGTGCTGCGAAGTCCATATGTTTGTCCTTTATGGCTGCATAATATTCCATTGTGTATATGTTCCACATTTTTAAATCCAGTCCAGTTTTGATGGGCAGCACAATTTGGTTCATGTATCAACTATTTTTTCCATTTGGATACCTTACATTTTCCACAAACTTAAGTTCCAAAACAAACTCATTATATCACCATTCTCTATACTTGCTGCAGCTTCTCCATCAGCACTTACTGCTTCCCCTCACGCTTTTATGTTACAGAGACGTCTTCTTTACTTAAACCTCATGAACCAACTTCTGATAGCTTCCAAACTTCCTTCTGAAGCATTGTCACTTCTCTCAGCCTTCACAGAATTCAAGAGAGTTAGGGTCTTGCTCTGAATTAGGCTTTGGTTTCCGAGAATGTGGTGACTGGATTCGTTTTTTTCATCCATACCACTCAAATCTTCTCCCTGCCAGCAATAAGTCTTTTTCAATTTATTACTTATGTGTTCCCAGGAGTGGCACATTTCATTTCTTTCAGTAATTTTTCCTTTGCATTCACAACTTGGCTACTTATGTGATACAAGAGAGCTAGCTTTTAGTTTATCTTGGCTTTGGACATGCCTTCCTCCTAAGCTTAGTCGTTTCCAGACATTGATTTAAAGTGAGAGATATGCAACTCTTCCTTTCACCTAAACAGAGGTGATTAATTGACTTCATTTCAATATTGTTGCATATCAGGAAATAGGGAGTCTTTATGATAAGGAGAGGGAAGGGGAAATGGCTGGGTCAGTAAAATTGGACACACACCACTTTTATCAATTAAGTTCACTTTCTTACATGGATGTAGTTCATGGTGCCCCCAAAAGAATTATAGCAATAACATCACAGATCACTGATCGCAGATCACCCTAACAGAAATAATAATATTAAAAATTTTGAAATATTGTGGGAATTTAAAAAACGTGACACAGGGATTCAAAATGACCACGTGTTGTTGGAAAACTGGCGTTTTCCAACTTGATGGACACAGGATTGCCACAAACCTTCAATTTGTAAAAGCCACAATATTTGCAGAGTACAATAAAGTGAAGCGCAACAAAACGAGGCATGTCCATATATTTCTTTACCACTCAGGTCATTTAGTCCCTGACAAAACTGGAGCAGGTCGGGCTCTGGTTAAATCATTTCACCGGAGTCCAGTCCTTGTTAAGACAGTAGAAAGCTCTGGTGTATTTCAAAATGTTGTTGTTGTTCTCTTCCCCCTGCTGGAAGTAAGAGGGGCTTTTTCTTCAATAGTCACAGTAAGGAACTGGTAGAAATCAGGAGGTAAAACTTACAAAAGTGTGGAATGTTCCCAATGGCTTGGTCCCCATGGGGTTTTTCTCTCTCAGACTTGTCCGCTCTGAGCAATTCATCAGTTACAGCTCAGGTGTCCCTACCTCGGCACTGGTTCCTGTGGAGTTTACAGCTCTGGTAAGTTGCAATTCTCTGTATTTATCTTTTGGTCTCTTCAGTTTTCATTGTGGGGGTTTGTCTTGTGACTTCCTTTCTCTTACGGACCTCAGAAGGTTGTTGGTTTTTTCCATTTTTTCAGTTTTTTACTTGTTAGGACAGAGTAATAAAACACAAGTTTCTTATGTGCTGGACTGGAGACCAGATGTCCAAGGAACATCCCTGACAAGAAAATTTGACAAGAAAATTTGACCCGTCGTGGAGGATAGTGAAAGGTTTCTCCGTGTGAACATTGATGGTTTGAGTTGTGAGTGTTGTGTAACTAAACTGTAATAATTTGAGGGAAGAGAAGCAGGAAATCAAACACGGCCTGGACACCATAAAATGCTCAGGCTAATGTTGGAGACGGACAGTTTTACAAGCTGTCTAGAGAGTCGTAATTTACTAAATGTAATTAATGGCATGCCGAAGACATTGATCTGACCCAAGACTGTATACATTCAGTGAAGAAATAAACCTTGATGTAAAGGGACACTGTATAACATATGCTTTAAAGAAGACAGGATCATATAGTGGAGGAAACATTAGCTTCAATGTCAAAGAGAGCTGTGTTTGGATTTTGGCTCAGATGTCTTCTAACTGAATGACCTTTGGGAAGTTGTTGACCTCTGAGTTCCCTCCACCGATTTACCTGGGGAATCCCATGGATGGGATAGCATGTGTACACTATCAGGCACTCGGCATATATACCTTTCCTTAAGAATCATATATTTAAATAATCCTACCGTCACATAAAGGAATGATGTTCCTTTGTGTTTTGTTGTTTGCATATTGTTAGTGATACTGAACTAATTAGTTTGGCATATAACTGTGTGTGATAATTATTTAGAAGTGTGAACAATTTAATTCATTCATGCAGTTCCATCTTCCCATGTTTAAATGTTCTATTCTTTATTTATCTCCCTCAGGGGATTTTATGTACATCCCTTCAATCAGTTAGAATATTTTTCAATTTGAGTTTGTTTCCCCACCTATTTTGAAAATGCTTGTGGTAGCTGTGAGCATGCCATTTCACTCCAACCAGAGTGAGACTCTGGTTCAAAATACACACACACACAAGGTTTGTGATTATTTGTCACAGAGGCAGCACAAGAGAAAACATGTTTCATGTATCTTTTTTCATGTCTCCTCAACACAGCCTGACTGCCTAGCAGAATGTCTCTCTTATAACAGGAGTCCAAAGACATCAGCTGATGATCATGACAGAGTAACTCAAGTTAATTTGTTTTATTAATCAGTAGATTTACTATAGTATCTTTAAAACTGGATGGGAAAGAGTGTTGTATGTCATATGTGTTTGTATGAAACCAGTAACAGATTGTTTTTTTATTTAAAAATATGGAAAAATACAAATATACAAGAATGGAATCTGGAAGAAAGTTTTTACAGGTATATAAACATGAGATGGGGCTGGAGGATCATTAATAAAGTAAAATTATTCATATTCTCTCAATATGTGAGAACTTTAGTTAAAATCACTTATGATATCTGATTATGTTTTTCTTCAGCTATGAAGGTTATTATTCACAGTATAAATAATGACATCTAGTAAAACTGATGTTTAAAGCTTATTAATTATGGATAAAATGGCATACTTTGTAATATAACTATAACTCTACAAACTCTAAACCTACAACTATAGATGAACTATAACTCTTCAAAATAAGTTAATTTTGAGGTCTTGGAATTAGCTAAGAGGACTTTACTTAGTAAAGCACTAGCACATAAACACATTTTTAATATCATGGGATCTAAGATTCAGTAACTAAAAACTTGTATCCAATTAAGAATAAAGATTCACATTTGGGACTCCTGGAAAGAAAATAATAGATTTGACATTATGTGGCATTACTGGACAAATATGGCACGTTTATGTAGGTGGCCATCCACTGCCAGCCTGCCAGAAGGACCTTCTGTTCACATGAATTCTTGACTGGCCAAGCTAATCCCTTCATTATGATAGTGATTTAAAGCTTGGGATTATTTTCCCACCTGCCAGAGTGGAAGGATAGGAAACGTTACAGGTGAGGTTTTCAATTACTTGTCTTTGTCAAGCATGAAACATAAAATATAATCACACTCTGAAATTTTCTAGGTGCTCAGGTTCTCAC
This sequence comes from Carlito syrichta, assembly GCF_000164805.1. Taxonomy (NCBI): domain Eukaryota; kingdom Metazoa; phylum Chordata; class Mammalia; order Primates; family Tarsiidae; genus Carlito; species Carlito syrichta. Next base: position 152,311 of record NW_007248237.1, read on the forward strand.
TGCTAATGAACTCACAGCATTTAGTGAATAATTATTAACAATCAAAATCATGATAAGACTGGATTCACTCCTGCTTTGAAAATGAGAGTTGTCGTACATCTAGTAGCATAATCTATCAAATCCATAGATTCACCATAATGCCACTTGACCCACAGTATACATAGAAAGTGAAACAATAGAGGAGACTGACTGTTTTTCAACCAAGGAGATTAGCTATCATAGTATGCATACTTCCTTGAGTAATGGATGATCTGTTATTCCATACAGGAATATCTCTTAATGTTTTATCTAAGGTGCAGGACATAATGGATAGGTTTACCTCATTTCTTATCACCGACTGCCTGATTCAACAGTGTCTATGTTAGAGCAGGTGTTGGTTTGGTGAGATGCTTCTCCATGATTTCAAGTAGAGTTCAAACTTTGAGTTCAAATTTCTTTCTATTCCAGAGCCTTTGGGGACACAAGAGGACAGAACTTACAGAAACAGTTTTCTGCCTTACAATTTTGTTTTTTATTTCAACCAAATGTCTTAAATAAGTAGGCCTTGATCCACTAATTTATAATCAAAATTTTTCTTCTATCTTGTTATTTCCAAGGCCAGTTTCATCCCTAAAGAGGATGGTGTATGATTTCTCATGTAATTTTTGACCAAAATGCACTTGGTCTCCTATACAGCTTAATGCCATGATTATACTTTGCCCTCTCTTGATTATTAAATATCTTTTTTTTTCACTAATACCTCCCACAAGGTTTTCATACATCCACAATTTCTCACTTGCCTTAAAGTATTTTGAAGTTTCTTCCTCCTCTGTCAACCTTCTTATGGTTCTCCTTAATTTTAGTTCTCAAATTCATAATTTCTATCCACTACCTACAATTTTCTCAACATCCATTTCTTCATAGGTCTTTGAAATTCTGTTTCTCTACTCTATAAAATCATCAAAGTCACATTTTATGTCAAATTAAGACCTTTCCTCTTCTTGGAGATTTCTTTATGAATTCTGATGTTGGTGATTATCTTCTCGTTCTTGAATGGTCTCCACATTTTGTTTTGTTGACTATGCACATTACTGAGCGTCTCCATATTTGAATCTGTTCTGTTGAGTTCTATCTCTTCTACTGCCCATAATTGTAAACAGTATTCACAGCCAGTTCTGCTCTTCTCCTTAGGTGTATAATAGAGTGAATTGCTTCTGCTTCATTGAGCCAATGGTTGTCTCCCTGAGAATGACTCTTGAACATGTTTATCTTAAGCACAAGCTCTCATCCGAGTTTTAGATCCTTGTCTTCAACAGGTGGCAATTCAAGTATTACTTTTAAAGGTTGGCTCTTGGTAAAGTTCAGTAAATGTTTGTTAAATGAATGAATAAAGAATTAAATCCTTATAAGGAGATGCCCAGATGTTTTTAAATTCCATTGTTTATTCGTTTGGAATTGTTCAAATAAATACTCACCTCTTTTATGGAAATTAGATAGACACCAAAGACTGCAAAAGTGGGGAGGGAGAGAGGGGAGCAAGGATTGTAAAACTGCCTACTGGGTACTATGTTCATTATGTGGGTGATGGATTTACTAGAACTCCAAACTCCAGCTTGATGCAATATATCCATGTAACAAACCTGCACATGTATCCCTGAACCCAAAATTTCAAATAATAATAATCACCTCTTTTTAGTGCCTATTATCCCCCTTTTGGTTCTTACCATCATTATCTTATGCCTAAAATAATCTTCTGTCAAGTTACTCTGGCTCTATTTCTCTTAATCCAAACCAGCCTGCGTATCATTACCACTTGGTTCTTCCATAATGCCAATTTAATTATATCACTTTCATGCTGATCTCTATGTCTCTATGTCTCCCTGCTACTTAGAGGATTTAGCCTGGCACACACTGCTCTCCCAATGTGAGCTCACCATTAAAATGAGATCAAATGGTTTGTGCATTTTTAAATGTGGTAAGTGTGCTAAATTGTCTTCTGTAAGTGCTACAACAACACTCCCATACAAAAATTATCCCCTCCCAACATGAGCTATCAAGCCATGAAAAGACATTGAGCAAACTGAACGCTCATTACTAAGTGAAAGGAGTCAGTCCAAAAAGCTACATACTGCATGACTCCAACTATACGACATTCTACAAAAGGCAAAACTATGGAGACAGCAACAAAAATCAGCGGTTACCAGGGATTATAAAGGAGACAGGAATGGATAGGCAGAGCACAGAGGATTTTTAGGGTTGTGAAACCACTCTGTATGATACTATAATTGTGGGTACATACCATGATACGTTTGTCAAAACCCATAGACTATATAACACCAAGAGTTCACCTCATGCAAACTGTGGCGTTTGGGTGATGATGGTGTGTCAAGTATGTTTATTGATTGTAATACATGTATCATTCAGGTGTGGGATGCTGATGATGAGAGAGGCTGTGCCTGTGTGGGGGCTTGGGTATAGAGGATATCTCTGTAAATTTCATTCGGTTTTGCTGTAAACTAAAAACTGCTCTTAAAAAAATAAAGACTTTTTAAAATGTCTCCCCAAAGCCTCGCTCACAGAATTTAGGATGAAACTTTTAGATTGTTGTCTATATGGCGGGCAGAAATGACACCTTGGAGTAGTTGTCATTTTTATTTCTCTTATTATGAATAAAAGACTTTCTTTTTCTTTGAACTCCACTCGTGACCTTTATTTGCTTTTCGATGGGTTTGTTAGTTTTTCCTTACCCATTTTGAACAGTGTTTTTCAAAAGTGTTTTAAGGGTTTCGCTATGTTTTGCTTTCCTTTGGTGAAGTTGAGCTCCTTTTTATATGGAACGTTTTAAATTAGTACCAACGATTCTTATTTATTTACACTTTTCTATAACATCTGTAGCCTTCTGCCAAAACCATTGATTTAATGTGCACCTGTCATCTTACTCCCCTCTCCCTTTGTTTCTCTTCCACCATTTCGTTTTAATCAATGATTTTTTAGTGTTTAATTTTATATTCTTAAATACTTTTTATTTTATTTTATTTTAGAGTTGTGGGGTACATGTGAGGGTATACTATGTAAGTTACATGCAGGTAAAGTTTGGACTTCTTGTGGGCCGTCTCTTCCCCTGGTTGTGGACCTGTACCCAATGTGTTGCCACGTGCTCCTCATCCCTCCTCCTTCCTCCCTCCTCTAGCAGTGTTCAGCATCGGTTGATTCCATCCTTATGCTCATGTGACCAGTGCTCAGGACCCATTTATGAGTGAAAACAGGCAGTATTCAGTTCTTTTTTTCTGTGATAGTTCACTCAGTATGATGGTCTCCAACTGCATCTATGTTGCTGTGAAGGACATTATTTTGTTCTTTATGGCTGTATAATATTCCATTGTGTATATATACCATGTTTTCTTTATCCAGTCCACTTTCAATGGGCATCTATGTTGGTTCCATGCTTTTTCTATTGTGAATAGTGCTGCAATGCACATATATGTGCAGGTGTCTTTTTTTTGGTAGAGAGATTTATGTTCCTGCTTATTTAAATTTTAAAAAACTTTCATCACTGGATTTTTTTACTTTGAATGGCATCCTTTAACTCCCAGCTATCATCAATGATAGAATCAGTAAGCCCTACCTTTTGCTTTTTTCTCTTCTCTTCCCAATTCTTGACATTTGCGGTATTTCTGCATTATTAGCCAGGCATGCAATATTTACTTTCCTTCCTGTCAATTCAGTCTCCACATATATTTAAGTGTTAGTCCATCAATTCAGTATTTTTCATGTTTACTCTCAGTACTTTGACTATAATTTCTCAAATCATCCCTTGCTTGGTCAAAGTTATCCTCTCATGTTTTATTCAAGAAGCATTTTGGGAAAGAGAATTCCTTGAGTTCTGGTATGTTTCATGATCTTTGTCTTTTATAATTGAAGAACTTTCTAAGTATCAAATTGCTGACTTTTTCTGAAAATCGGGAATGCTGCCCTACAGGCTTTCTGTTGAGAAACCTGATGTCAGCCTGATGTTTCCCTCTTAAAGTAGGTGGTTATAGATCCTAGTTTGTCTAAGATAGTATGGCCATATGCCTGTCCCAGCATTTCATTGAGCTTAGCATTTTTCTTATCTCCTTTTTGCCCTTAAAAATGTCCTACTCTGGATGATAGTTTATAACTATACTATAAATTATAATTATATATTATTATATACAATTTATATGGTCACACTACCTTATAGTAACAAGATTCTTTGCATACTTGAAAAAAAACATGTTTATTTTATTTTATTTTATTTTATTTGAGTTGGAATCTCACTCTTGTCACCCAGGCTGGAGTGCAGTGGCTTTAGTTTTAAAGTTTCATTATTTTCTTATGGTATGTATTGATGTTGAGAGTTCTGAAACAATTTTGCAATACAATGTGCCCATCCAAACTAGTTTCCAGTCTTCCTTATTTCATGCAGTTTCTAAAATTTTACCTTTAAATCTGTTTTTCTACTATATTGTTTTGGCCATTAGTTTTTCTTTCATTTGTGGCTGCAATTATGCTTATATTGAATCTTCTTTGCTTGTTTCTTTTATTTATCATTCTTTTCTAACACTTTTTAAAAAAACTTCTTTATTTCACTTTTAGTTACTTCTTATTTTCTTATTGTGTTTTATTGCACCTCTTGTATTCCTTCCAGTTTTGTCTTCCCTTCTGAAATGACATTTTTTTCTATTTGTTCCCAGTTCTCTACTAACTCATATTTCATTTTCTATTGTTTCACTGTCTCTCCTCTGAGTTTTGTATTGTGGCTTTTGTTCTTTCTTCCTAGAAACTGACTTCAACTGGTTATTTACATTTATAAAATGTATGCAAAACTATTTTGTTACAATTGTCTTCTGTACCATGTTTACTTTTTTATGCATTTTCTTTTTCTGTTAATAAATATTGCTTCCCCACCCTTGCCCCTGGATTTTTTCTCATGGTATCTTTGAAATGATACTGGCTGAAATTGATCATTCTGTACCAGATATTTGCACAAGTTTGGGGATGAAGAGAAGGCCTGGGATAGTCTCCCAGACTAGTCATATTATCCATTCCAAAGGGTCTTTTCATCTCTATGACTGCCAACTCCTGAAGTTGTTTCTTCATATGACTCTGTGTAGCCCTGCCTGTGCTTTCTGAATCAAACCATCTTCCAGATGGTTTCTACCACCAGCTCTTCTCATCCAAGTTCCCACACCCATGTTTGCAAGCAAGAAATATGGTTTCTGTGCTGTAGGGTAGCTCCTTAACTTCAAGATGTGTATTTTTGCGGGTGCTTTTTTTGGGATGCTAAAGCTGAGCCCTCTTGCCCGTCCCCATGTTTATCATCACTTTCTCCTGAACAGCTTCTGCCTGAGCTCAGCTGGTTCTGGCAGCTCTCACACGTATTTTGGTATTTTGGCAACTGTTGATTAGATGTGTCTCCAAAGATTGCTGAAGATAGATCTTACCTTTTTTATTTTCATCCTACATTAAACTTTTGGTGACTTTCAGGAGAAGAGAAAAAAGCACTGAACTGACTTTTACAGAAGTCTTATAGACTTTATTTTACTCTGTCCCTAATTATCTGAAAAGAAGACACACACACACACACACACACACACACACACACACACACACACACGATTACATTCTGCTAATTAAAGTTACATTTTGTCTAACTTCAGAGGCCCCACTTTTTGGCTTCTATTGTCAAAACTAGAAAGGGGAAGGAACAAAGATGAATTAACACTTTATTGTTTTTAATGTGCTTTTACATTCATTTTAGTAAATGATCTTTAATCATCTCGGTGAAGTCAGAAGATATGTATTATTATTCCCATTTCACAGATGAGAAAAATGCAGTACCACTAATTTACTATGCGCTTGTGGTGATAATATTATGTCCAGCCTTTTCAGTCCAGATCATGATAATCCACATCTCTATGAAACCATTTTCCTCATGTACTGACACAGATATTAAGAAATACAGGACTGAGGAGACTCTTTCTTCTACTGCTTCAGTTTCCTTGAGACTCTTGATTTCAGATGTGCACAGTAAACATGAAGGTCTCTAAGGAAATGCCTTGACACCCCAAGGGGGACCCATAGGGTCTGTTCTCCATTGATCTGTGTTATATATGACCAGATTTCCATGTGAAACTTTATCTGCTGAAGGAGTCCCTTAGCAAAAAAAAAAAAAGTTGTTTGTTTAAAAAAAAACAACAACTAGAAAACTGCTCACCCACAGAATAAGAGAAAAACATATCTGTGTCATCTGTGATAATTCCAGGAAAGTCACATTTCCTCAGGAGTCATCTAGTCTTTTAAATTCTCTGATAGCCACAAAAGGTGAGGCATATTCTGGCTTATAATTTATCTATAAGTGCCTTGGGTTTCACTAAGTTTGTCAAATGGAGAACAGAGAATTACACTAAAAAAGAGGGGATAGGGGTCAGGCATTGGGGACAGCATTATATGTGTCAAGACTTTCATACAGTTCAGAGCAACTGGAGCATACTTCATTGCCTTACTCCATCTTTAGGAACTGGAGAAGTTTTTATTGTTACCAATTAACTGTGAATGCTACATAAACTTCAGTGTTTGTATGTGTGCTATGTATACATATTTCTCTTATGATTCCTGGATGGTATTTTCCAATTTTCTTCATTTCTACATTTTTTTTCTTCATAACTCTTGCGGTTTTTTGACAGAACAACTGGAGACAAAGCAATTTTAAATCTGGAGCATAGGAGAGAGAAAGCAAGAAACTTCCAGAGGCGCTAAGATCAGAGCTTGTTCATCAAAGCCAAAGGAACCACACGTTGGCCCTGTGCCAGAAGAAGAAGAGTTTACTGTATTGTATTTTTCCATCATCTTCTGACACCTGAAGTTTATATCTGCCTTTTCTATAGCAGAATCTTCCTTGTGACAGGTCCATATGCTGCTTCTCTTCCATTTCTATCAAGGTTTATGCAGAAACTTTTGTGAATTTAAAAACAAGAATAACTTAAGTGAACCTGAAGCTATCTATAAATAACATTTAAAGACAAAGTCACTAACTTTAGAACATCAAGTAAGGTCAACCTTGTGAGAGCTTCTCTGGAATTTTCCTAGGTTGAGAAGGTCTAGACTCAAATCCACCCTGGCTAATATCTCTTGTCAATTTGTCTGTTTCGTGGTGTGATTTTAACTCTCTATCATCTTATATTCCCTTAACTGTTCACAGGTAATAACTGGCCCATCTCAGATGTTCTCAGCTTTGTTGTACCTCGGCCCTGTTTTCACTAACTCACTGAAGAAATGTTCTGGAGAGCCTGGAGGTAGGTGGGATGTAGAATTTTTGCACATTGGATGCACATCAAAATATTGGAGGTAGTTTTTAAAAATCATATTTTTCTGGTGAAACTTCTTTTTTTTTTTTTTGATTTGGAGTCTCACTCTGTCACCCAGACTGGAGTGCAGTGGCATGCTCATGGCCACTCTAGTGTCAAGCTGCTGGGCTCCGGCAATCCTTCCGCCTCAGCCTTCCAAGTAGCCGGAATTACAGGCATGTGCTACCACGCCCGGCTGATTTTTTTTTTTTTTTTTACTGTAGAGATGAGGTCTCGCTGCCCAGGGGGGTCTGGAACCCGCAAGCTCAGGCAGTCCACTCACCTCAGCCTCCCAAAGGCGCACGATTACAGGCTGAGCCATCGAGCCCGGCCAAAACTTCTTGACGGGACACGCTTTTCCCCTTCCCACTCCTACCCTCGACTCCATGACTAACCCAGCTTGGGCTGTTTTCTCAGTCTCTTGATGTTTTACGTGATATGCCAAAACAACAAACTGATTCTCACAAGATACTTAAATGTCGTGAAAAGAGGAAAGGAACAGGTTCCTCAGGATAAACATCTCAAAAGTGGGTGGAAAAATTGCAGTGGCAAGCTGACTCTTCCCTGACAATGCCACTGGTTGTTATAATTAAAGTAAAATGCTGACACTAAGAAAGTACTGATTATGAAAACTTTTAATGACATGAAAAGTAGGATATGGGTCTTTTCTTGTATGTCTCTATTTAAAATACAGCCTCTTGAGCTAGGTGGGAGATACACCCTAGCAATTTGGTCACTAAATGAATATGAAGTGATAAAATCTAAAATTCTCAAGCCAAACATATTCCATTTATTAAGTAATGTTTATATCACCTGAATATGCTGCTTGTAACCACACAAAGTCACAAATTCCTCATCCAACCTCAACTGATGTTGAATTCATGATCTTGGCTTATTCTCTCTCTTTCTCTCCTGCTACCCCTTCCCCTTCCCTCTCCCTTCCCTACCCCTCTTCCCACCCTTTACCACTTCTTTCTCTTTTCCTCTATAACTTTTAGAACAATATAGAGAGAATGAACCACATGCTGGCAGAATCGCATTGGGAAAGCATTCATTTGAAGGCCCATGAACTTGAACTCGTAGTTGCTGAGACACCCAGCTATTTTATTCACAAGGCTAATTTTTTTTAGCTCTTCTTTGATTTCAGTGAGATCTTTATGCTTGTAATAAACACATTCTTTATGAAGTAATTTGTGCAGGTTTAAGTTCCTAGCAATTAATATTTCCTGTGACACAATACTCCCTGCCCTCAAGGAGCTAACAATGAAAGTACAGAATTAGGCTGGGTTCAGTGGCTCAGCCTGTAATCCCATGCTCTGGGAGGCCGAGGTGGGTGAATCGTCTGAGCCTGTGGGTTTGAGACCCGCCTGCGCAACTTGACGAGACCTCATCTCCACAATAAATCAAAAAATTAGCCGGGCGTGGTAGCACGTGCCTGTAGTTCTAGTTACTTGGAAGATTGAGGCGGAAGGATTGCCAGAGCCCAGCAGGTCGAGGCTATGGTGGCCGAGAGCATGCCACTGCACTCTAGTCTGGGCAACAGAGTGAGACTCCAACTCAAAAAAAAGAAAAGAAAAGAAAAAAAGTACAGAATTAAATATAATCCTGTGACCAAATGCTTCTGTAATCAGTTTATGAACTGGACCCAACTTTCTGGTGTATAAAAATGAAATGGTTTACTCCAAGAACAGCCTGCAGTCATTTAAAATTTCTTATTCCCATATTTAAGATTCAATTCTGTTTAAGCCTTTTTGCTTCACATCTGACACAAAGCTCTTGTTCTCCATTCTCTATAGAGAAGGAGGGAAAGAAGGAAATCTGACTCTCAAACACTCTTCTCCCTTCCACATCAAAGTCTTTGTTCCTCTTCTATTGTGGACTGGTGAGAGGGAAGAGATAGAAAAGGACAAATGTGTCTTAACTTCACTGTGCTTGTTGACACTGCTGCCCCATCCAGCATTGCCTAGCTGTGGACGTGCTCTGTGTGATTGGCTCATTGTTGATGTGGGGGTTGTGGTTATGTGTGGAGTGTTCAGGTTGTATAAGTGGATACTCATGTGTAGCACTCCTGCAGGTTCTTGAGGAAGGACCCATTGGAACTTCCCACTACTCAGTTTCCAGATATGGAAGATTTAGTTTCAGTCAGAACAATTAAACCATCCTCCCTCAATTTCAAAGCTCACAACACAGGTAGACTGTCCCACAACTTCTAGCTGCCGGAATTTCCTGCTCTTCAATAGAATCCAGCAAGATGACTCAGGCTACATCCCTCAGTGTCCACTTGACCCATGAAAAATCATATAATTTTACCTTGCCAGAAAGCAGGAAAGTAGGCTACTTCTATACTGTTCTCGCAATCATCTCGGCATCTTTCTCTTTCTCCTCTCTCCACACTCCCGCGACAGAATTAGACATATTGCAGTTTTAAAACATATAGTCATAGACCCAGTTGTGTGGAGGAACAGTTCAGAGACTCACAAACTTTACAAACGATTCTCTTAGAGTCTGCCTCCCTTAGATTCAAAAAGGAGAATGCCTTCCTTCCTTCCTGAAAGCGATAGGTCAGGGAATTCCCTTTCTCAAGGGGGACATATAAAAACTTTCTGAAGGGAATGAATGCCAGGTTGAGAATTGAAAGCTAATTAAGTCTCCAGGAGAGGGACAAAAAATGTCAAATTAGAAAGGAGATGAAAGAGAGCACAAGAAAGTCTCCCCATAGCTAGTATCAAACATCTCTCTCAATCCAAATCCTGGCACATGGCTGTTTAATGTCATGGCTGGTGGGTCCCTATTTACTAAAATATTCATTCATACACTTAACTATAATAGCAAATATTCCTGATGATTTTTTTTGTTGGCATGTTTTGTGGTAGGTTACCTTGTGGCCTCTTGCCCACTTCCTAATCCCAGAAAACTGGTAATATGTAACTTGTATGGTAAAAGGGACTTTGTGGGTGTAATTATATTAAGAATTTTCATGGCATCCCAGAAGTTTTGATAAGACATTTCTTCATTTTCATTTGTTTCCAGAAATCTTTTAATTTCTGTTCTGATTTTGGTGTTGACCCAGCATCATGCTATTTAGTGTCACGTCTTTGTGGGTTTGGGGGGAATTTTGTTGGTGTTGATATTTATTTTTATTCCAATGTGGTCTGAGAAGGTGCATGGCAGTATTTCAATCTTATGAAATTTGTTTATGCTTGATTTATGGCCGAAGATGTGATCCATCTTGGAGTACATTCCATGTGGTGGTGAGTAGAATGTATATTCTGTTGTTGTTGGGTGGAATCTTCTGTAGGTATCTATTAAGTCCACTTTGTCAAGTGTCAAGTTGAGGTTCCAGATCTTTGTTGATTTTTTTGCCGCAATGATCTATCTAGGAATCTTAGTGGGGTATTTAAATCCCCAGCTATAATATCATTTGAGTCAATATCTTTTTTTAGTTTACTTAATAGTTGTTTTAGAAATACTGGTGCTCCTCTGTTGGGCACATTTATGTTTAGGATGGATATTTCTTATTGATGGATTGAACCTTATATCATTATGTAGTATCCTTTTGCATCTTTTAAAATTTTTGATAGCTTAAAGATTGTTTTTTCAGATATTAAGATTGCAACTCCTGCCTTCTTTTGTTATCCATTTACCTGGAAACTCATTTTTCATCCTCTAACTTTGAGTCTGTGTGCATTCCTTATAGTGAGATGACTTTTCTGGATGCAGCAAATAATTGGGTGTTGGTTTTTTATCCAGTTTGCCATTATGCATCTTTTTAATGGTACATCTTGTCCATTCGCATTCAGGCTGATTATTGAAATGTGATTATTTATCACTTTCATGAGGTTCTTAAAAAGTTTTTCTTTGTTTGTTTGTTTTCTTCTAACTTTTAGGTTGATGAAGGGGATTGACAGTAGCAAGATACTTCCAGGGTGGGAGTTAGGGGATACAACATTAATAGGGTTACTTGATCTCAAACCAGGCAAAGTGGGGAACAAATAGAAGCCCAAACTTTACCTGTATGATGACCACTTGTATACCTAATCCTGAATTGCACCCTACATCTTTAAAATAAAAAATAAATTTAAAAAAGAATTTTGAGTTAGGAAGAGTGTATTAGATTATTCAGGTGGATTCAAAATGGTCACAAGGATCCTTTTAAGAGGGATTCATGAGGGTCAAGATGAGAGAAGGTAATGAGACCATGGAAGCAAAAGTTAGAGCAATGCCCACCCCGAGTCAAAAAACAGCAGTAACTTCTAGAAGTTGAAAAAGACAAGAAAAGTATTCTCCACTAGGGCCTCCAGAAGGAATACAGGTCGTTAATACCTTGTTCTTATCTCAATGAAGCTGATTTGGGACTTGTAACCTCTGTAAATGTAGGATCACACATTTGTATCGTTTCTTTGTTTTGTTTTGTTTTGAGTTGGAGTCTCACTGTTGCCCAGACTGGAGTGCAGTGGCCGCTCCCGGCCACCGCAGCCTTGACCTGCTGGACTCCGGCGCGATCCTTCCGCCTCAGCCTTCCAAGTAGCTGGAACTACAGGCGCGCGCTACCACGCCTGGCTGATTTTTTGATTTATTGTAGAGATGATGTCTCCCCAAGTTGCCCAAGCGGGTCTTGAACCCGCGGGCTCAGGCAATCCACTCACCTCAGCCTCCCAAAGGCGCGGGATTACAGGCTGAGCTACCAAGCCCAGTCATTTGTATCGTTTGAAACAATAAGTTTGACTGGGCACAGTGGCTCACACCTGTAATACCAGCACTTATGGAAGCGAAGACAAGAGGATTACCTGAGACCAGAAGTTCAAGACCAGCCTGGGCAATATGGCGAGACCTCATCTCTATAATAAATTTAAAAATTAGCCAGGCACACTGGTGCCTGCCTATAGTTCCAGCTACTTGGAAAGCTAAGATGGAAGGATCACCTGTGTCCTGCAGGTTGCGGCTGCGGTAGCTATGATCTTCCACTGCACTCCAGCCTGGATGAGAGTGAGACTTGGACTCAAACACGCCCCCAATCCCCTCCCCCACCACACACACACACACACACACACACACACAGTTTGTGGTTATTTGTCACAGCAGCAAAAGGAAAAACACTTTTCATGGCTCTTGCCTGCCTGCCACACCCACTTCATGTCCTGGAAGTTTCTCTTTCCTTTTCTCTCTCTTCATTGCAGGAGTCAAGTCTACCTAAGCTTGCTTTCTGCCTGTCTCAAATAGTTAAATCTCATGATCTTATCGATGTGACATTTAAATTCTTCAGCTTTTCCTTGCGTTCCACAATTTTCACAGATTGCATGGTGCCAATTTTGCCAGCCTACTTTCTTTACCCAGAACCACAGTCTAGTGGCCATGTTTACTTTCACTGTTTGGTGTTAGCAGACAAAATTGAAAGAGGAATATTGTTGTTATTTGGGTATTTTGTTTTATTTATCCTTGAGTTTTCCTTCTAATAAAACATCTTTGTGCAATGTCTCTCTTACAATGAAAAATAGACATACATCTCCTTTCTCAGCAATAAGGAGGAAGAGAGAAGGTCTATTTTTGGTGTGAAGTAAAAGAACTGAAAAGGATCCTAGGAGTGGATTGAACTTCCTACAGCACTTTCTTTCAGGATTCAATTAGTATGAGTCAAAGGATAAAGAGATACAGTAATACACTGATATCAGGTAACTTAGTGGAGAAAGTATCTTACCTTGTCAGAAGCTGAAACTTAAGACCAAATTATATTTTATTTTTGAGAAATGTTCTCACTCTGTCATCCAGACTGGAGTACAGTGACACAGTCTTGGCTCAAGCAGCCTCTAACTTCAGGGCTCAAGCAATCCTCCTGCCTCAGCCTCACTAATAGCTGAAATTACAGGCTTATGCCACTATGTCCAACAATTTTATTATTAGTAGTAGTTATTATTATTATTATTAATTATTTGTAGATACAGGGTCTTTCTGTATCTACAGGTCTTGGTTTTGAACTCCTGGCTTCAGGAAATTCTCCCACCCTGGCCTTTCAAAATGCTGGGATTACAGGTGTAAGACACCACACCCGGCCTCAAATTATATTCTAATTATTTGCTAGGCTTGTCTTTTTTTGTTATTAAGACTTGGATTACCTTAGTGTCTATTGACTTCGTGCCCCCCTTGTTTTTCTCTAGTGGCTCAGTCTGTAATCCCGCACCTTTGGGAGGCTGAGGTGAGTGGATTGCCTGAGCTCGGGGTTCGAGCCCCGCCTGGGCAGCGAGACCTCATCTCTACAATAAATCAAAAAATCAGCCGGGTATGGTAGCGCATGCCTGTAATTCCGGCTACTCGGAAGGCTGAGGCGGAAGGATCGCCGGAGCCCAGCAGGCGAGGCTGCGGTGGCCGGGAGCGGCCACTGTACTCTAGTCTGGGCGACAGAGTGAGACTCCAACTCAAAAAAAAAAAAAATTTTTTTTTAAATGGCAGATTTTAGAGTTGATGGGAATCTGTTCTAGCCAGGCCAGGAAGGATTGTCTCTATCTTTCACAGATATATTATCAGTATCCTCAGTGTCTCCAATGAGCACGCACTCATTGTTAGCTGAAGTTCCCCTTTGCAAGAGAGTGCATGTGAAGTTACAATGGTCTGCCTCACTTAACTAAAATTCTACATCACAATGATAATTTTTCTTGTATAAATCAATTATTGTATCCATCAAGGAAATATATGTGTGTGTGAGTGTGTGTGTCTAGGAGAGGGGAACCCCTCCAAATGGAATTTATTTATTAAAAAATGTGTATTTATGCTTACATGTTTAAACTTCAGTCACCTTCAAAATACTTTCCATTTGATGCAATACACCTTTTGAGACACATCTTCCCTGCTCAAAACAGTTTTTGAACTCATCAATTTTGCTAACTTTTAGGACTTCTGCTGTTTTTTGTTTTACCTCTACCTCACTGGCAAAGCATTACCCTTTAAGAACTTTTTTCATCCAGGGAAACAAAACAAAAAGTCACTCGGGGTGAGATCGGGTAAATCAGAAGAGTGGGGTATAGGAGGGGTCATACTGTTTTCAGTCAAAAACTGTTGAATATACCCAGTGCAAGGTGGACAGGTTGTTCTTGTAAATTACCCATCATGAAATGGACAAATGTATTGAAAGAATTTCCCATAAAATTCACTGAAGTCAAATGCAGCTTCCTCACAACAATGCTAACTGGTACACTGATGCCAGTGGGTTCCTAGAACACTTATCTAGAGAAAGAAGCCTGTACTACAAGGGACCCACCCTTCAAAAGATAATTCCAGTATTTTTGGGTCCCCACCTCGTATGCATAGTTTTCTCTTGTGTATTTATTTAACTAGAAACTAGATACTGGACCAAACACATGCAAATAAATACTTTGAAAATGCTCTTGGATTTCTAAAGTAACTCAGATGCCTGCTGAGACCTCCTGCCCTTCATAAATGTGCTGGACTTGGCCTAAGTCCCAACTCCATAGACTGTGACAGTTCAGAGCCCTCCCACAATGATTCTGGCATTCTTGATTGAATTCTTTTTCTTCTCTAAGCCCCAGTGTGGTTCTGCCCTCAAAAATATGAGCATAAAGCATTCACCTATTGTCCAAAAGACATGCACTCACCCCAGTCATTTCATGTACTTCATTATTTACCTGCAGATTTGGGGGATCAGGAAGACTGGTCATAACAGGGTTTCCCTGGGTCTACTCCCTTATTATTTTTCCTTCTTTCTCTCCCTTTTTTCCTGATTTAATCAAGAAGTTTCTCTCCTTGCCTTTTGGGGTGAACTCAAGATGTCTGTGATCCAGACTTCTAACAATCTTGGCTTGTTAAGTAATAAGTCATTTCTTTCAAACACGATGCTGTCCTTGAAAGAGATTCCGGATACATTTTGTTCCAGCTTTGAATCAATCATGTATCAGTCATGCACCTATCAATGTAGGGTGGTACTAGATCTTTTCAGTTCCTTCTCCCTAATTGCTGTTATGAGCAAAGACAGATATCTCAAGTCTTTGTGGTGGTCTGCTGAGAATAAGTTACATTTGTGCAGACCACTGGGTGAAGAATTTGAAGACATGGCATCTGACTTGACATGCTTTTCCCCTTGATCTTGTAGTCTCTTGGGGTCTCAGGACTTCACAGAGTTGTTGTGATGATGACATTATCTCATTCACATGGTAATGATTTGATAAGAGCACAGTATCGTACAGGTGTATGTTATGGTTATTCCTGCGATGTTCATTTAAAGCAGCAAACAGATCCTGTGTAATTGAACACAGTTGTGAGGAGAAGACTCACAGTCTGCAGTCAATAAGCTTCCCAGATTTAGCAACACCTAGGTTGCAGGTGTGGCCAGGAAACTCTACAAAGATCTGGGGGGAGACTAAGGACTTCTTTCTCCCTTTAAGGCTTGAATTAGTGAGACTGTCCTTTCTGAGTTGTTTTTTTTTTTTTAACAAGTCCACCTCCAGTCCAGATGGTATAAGGAAGCACAGTGGCAGGAGAAAATAACAAACAACAGCAATTACACTTTTTAAAATATTCATCATTTTTGTATGCAATTCAGGAGACTGGGAAATGTTTGAGGACAACTTCAAGGATAAACAAGATCAGCGAAATACTGGATATCAGTGATTCAGAGGCAGGGAATAGTGAAATGACATTTATGTATGCAGGAATGGGATAAACAGTTTTATTTTTGAGTCAGTTTCCCAACTCTCTTCAGCTAAGACCCACAGGAGGATGGGGAGGGGATACCACAGTTGGATGAGCACCCACCGCACCTGGAAGAATGCCAGTCTCAGAATGAGAAACCAGAATGGGCAGAAAGGGTGACTGCAGCTCACACAGAGAGTCCAGGAAACAGTGACCCATTTTTGCTCCCAATTTTTTCAGCATACATTTATTAGTCAGATAATTATCCTGGTAGCCATCATGCTCTCTTCTTCCTAAGGTCATCAGGAACCTCCTTATTGCCAAGCAAAACTTTACCTCCATTTTCACCCTCCCTCACTTCTCCACAGCACTGAACATAATAAAGACCGACCCTTACTCATGGAATTCTCTTTTCCACTTGGCTTCTGGCTCAATCCCTCTTTGGTGCTCTTGAACCTCATACCTATTCTGCTCTGCCTCCCCTGTATAAGTCCACACCACAATGCAGATGTTGTGCTAAGGAATTTACTGTTATTCTTTTCCTTCCTTTCACAAGCCTCACTCCCTTGGAAACCTGTCTGACTCATGATTTCAGGGATCAGTTCTACTCCTCTCAAACACTAAATCTTGAGTTCTAATTTCTCTACCCACTTTGGTTATAATAATTGGCTGGCATCTATAACTGGATGCCTTATCAACAGCCACAGCACAACATTTTTTTTAAAACAGCACACTGTTTTTAAAAATTAAGTTCATTCTCTTCTTTCTTAAACTCCTGCCCCTGTTCTCTGTCTCTATTAATGGCACCATGACTCCTAGTTTGGCCCCCACCCTCCACCCACACAAACATTCCCTCCCCACCTATGATCTCTTTCTTTCAATTTCTCCCTCCTGTGTTTCTCTCTTTCTTTCATTAGCTAACCAGGTACCAACACTTGTCAATTTTACCATTTTAGTTTCTTTGTTTCCCATCTTTCTATTTGCACTGCTAATTATCTTGAATCAGACTCACTTTCTAATTATTTTTCTTTTTGATTATGAAATATCTCAAACTTTAGGAAAAACATAGAAATAAAAATAGGAAATATTTGTGAAAACACCTAGATATTGTAAATATTAATGTTTAGCCATATCACCACAGAGTTCTTTGTTTTTTGAGTCGGAGTCTCACTCTGTTGCCCAGGCTGGAGTGCAGTGCCACACTCATGGCCACCCCAGTGTTGATCTGCTGGGCTCCAGCGATCCTTTAGCCTCAACCTTCTAAGTAGCCAGAACTACAGGTGCACACTACCATGCCTGGCTAATTTTTTATTTATTGTAGAGATTAGGCCTTGCCAAATTGCCCAGACTGGTCTCAAACCCGTGGACTCAGGCAATCCACTTGCCTCGACCTCCCAAAGTGCTGGAATTACAGGCTGAGCCACCCAGCCCAGATTGGATTCTTTTTTAAAAAAAACATAAAGCATTGAAAATTGTTTAATCCTCTCTTCTGCCATCTCTACTACACACATCCTTTCTCTTCCCCAGAAGTAACATCATTCCAAAATTGAAAAATATTCTTCCCAACCAATTGGATACTATTAATAAATATGAATATGTCAATATAATAGGTAATGGCTGTTAATAAATATGAATATGTTAAGATTATAGATTATGGTT
The DNA here is from genome assembly GCF_000164805.1 of Carlito syrichta. Classification (NCBI taxonomy): domain Eukaryota; kingdom Metazoa; phylum Chordata; class Mammalia; order Primates; family Tarsiidae; genus Carlito; species Carlito syrichta. The sequence continues at coordinate 169,953 of NW_007248237.1, forward strand.
ATATAAATTGTTTAAGGTTTCATGAATTGTATGCTGTACATTTATCCTTTTACAATTTTTTTTACTACTCAACCTTATGCTTTTTGTATTAATCCATGAGTCATTCATTTTAATTGATTAATCAATTTCTCTGAATGATTAGACCAAAAATTTTCCATTCCTCTATTGATGTTTATATTATTCCCAGTTTTTCAATAATACAAGTTGCATTGAACAACACAACTTTTTACATAGTTATTATTTTTTAGGTTGTATGCCTAGAGGTAGACTTACTGGGCATCTGCTTGCTCAATTTTACTGGAAATTACAAATGCTTCTTGATTTATGATTGGGTTAAGTTATGATACGCACATTGTAAATTTAAAATATTGTAAGTCTGCCGGAAGCCGCAGCCCCTAACGAGGCAAAATGGAAGTTACCTGAATATGGGAAGAACGCTGGCTGGGAGCAGAGCCCCAGTAGAAAGCAGACATGATGAAGGCAGAGCCCCATGAATCCTATTGACAGGCCCCTTTAGTCTTAAAGGAATGCGTGCATAGGCCTAAAAAACACTTCCCTTGTAATAAATAACACGTTAATCAGGATGTGTGAGGATGTGAAGAAAACAGTGAAACTATGTACAGAAGCTTAATGTAGGAAAAACAGCAAAATATTCCCCCTTGAGACATAAGAGAATGTTTTTGAACGGCATTTGAGAAAAACAAGTCACAGACATGATTTTAGATTTTAGAGGGATTATAGAATAATTAAAGAAAGAATAGAAATAAGATAATAAATTAGTTTAAGATTTGAATAAGATTTAGGTAATTGGATTAAAAGAATAGAGTAGATAAAACTAGAAATAGGTATAAAAATACATTAAATACATATTAATAGTATAGATAGAAGTAAAAGTATATATAAGATTAGATTTAGGTTTTTGAATTACAACATGTTATAAGAAAATAGGTAAAATAGTCAAGATTAATAAGGTAGAATAAAGGTGAAATTTAGTAAATATAAATTTGTAATAAAGAGAGAATAGTAAATATAAAAAGTAAAGATAAACGAATTATATAAAATTTAAGAATAAGCCAATATAGTGCTGCTAAGTTGCATTATAGAAAGGAGATAGATTAGCAAAAATAAAAACTTAGAGGTTAGAGGGCATAGTTAATAAGTTTTGGCAGCTGTTGTTCGGTTCCTGTCTGTTGATCCAGACATAAATAACACCACCGGTAGCAAGAAGGAACAAAATGAAACTTGTAAAGGTCAACTTCCTCATAAACAAAAAGAAAAAACATGATGTAAGCATTTAATATGTAGCATGTGTTGCATTTTTGTGGGTACAGGGGTCAGTAAAAAAACTATATAAGCATGTAAGAATTGAATAAAAATTGGCAGAGTCCTGAACTCTACCCAAGAAGTTGACTCCTGTCGTTCTTTGCCGTTCCTGATTCTCCCTCCTCAGGCCCCTACTCTCTCCTGGAGCTGGTCTCCGGCATAAGTCAAAAGTGCATTTACTAACCTAACCTACCAAACATCATAGCTCAATCTAACCTATCTTAAATGTGTGCAGAGCACTTATATTAGAAAGCTACTGTTGGACAAAATTATCTAACCCAAACATAGTTTTATTGTAAAGTGTCAAATATTTCATGTAACTTATTGAATACTGTCCTGAAAGTGAGAAAGAATGGTTGTAGGAGTACATGAAGAACAGTCTCTACTGAATGCACATCACTTTTGCACCATCACAAATTCAAAAAATTGTAAGGTAAACCATCATAAGTTGGAAACTATCTGTATTACCAAATTGTTCTCTAAAGAGATGTATCAATATTCATTTTTATCACCAATATATAAGAAATCCTACTCCACATATGCATGTCAACACTTGATATTATCAGGATTTTTAATTTTTGCCAATTTGATGAATGTCAAGCTGTATCTAATTGTAGCTTTGAATTACATTTGCATGGATCCTAGGGAGAGTAAATATATTTTCGTATACTTATTGGTTATTTAGTTTTTCTTTTCTTTGTATTTCCCAGAAGTATCACTGATCAGCTTACTTCATTGTTTAAATGACTTCTGTTTGCATGGAAAATATTTTTAGTGACAGCAGATTTCTAAATTTTTATATAAAATTTTATTTAGAGTTTTTCTTAAATATTTAAGAAATACTTTTCTATCTAAACATATACTCCTCTACTTTTCAAATAATTTTTTTTGCTATTCTTTCAACTCTACTTTATAAAGCCATCTTTATCATATGAAATATGGATGCATTTGATAGTGTTATAGCAATTTTCAACTGCACTGTCAGCTTAGATCCTCAAGTTCTTGTCTCAAGACCAAGAAAATTAAAGAGTGCAGACAGTGAAGAATGAGTGAAGAAGAAGTTTATTAAGCAACAGAAAGCACTCAAGAAAAGAGAGGGGACCCAAAATGGGTTACCAGCAGTGGGGAAGTACTCTGTGTTTTTCTCTCTCCTTTCTAGGGGCAATCTCATTTGCATCTTACCAGGCTCTCAACTTTCTAGCTGTTTCCTGGTCTCAGCCTTTACTGCACATGTGTGCAAAAGCTATTTCTTTTTTTGAACCTTGTTCAAAGTTATTCCATCTTGATTATTACCCATAGGTACCACAGAAAAGTCCATTGGAGGGGGTAAAAGCACAATGCAAATGTCATGTTAATGATGTTATAATAAGCCTAGGTCAAGTTAGGACAATTAGTTGAGCTATTGCACCTGCAACCAAATGGCAAAAAGTATCTTTGAACAAAGCATCTTGGTTTCAGAGGATGTTTTTAACCACATTAACTACATTTTTCCATTGCTATTTACATAGCAGGGGCAGTGCAGGGGCATCCCACACTGAGAAGAAGGTGTTGCTTCTCCTGGAGACCCTCCCTTTCTATCTGCCTAGTCAGCATCTGGCTATCTCCTCTCTCAATAGGTCTTGATATCTAGTGATATCCATCTTTCAGTTATATTTTACTTTCTAAGATTTCCCTATCTATTCTTGGACATTTGGTTAACTCATTTTTTTCTATTTATAAAATGTCAATCTTATAATTACCTTGTAAATTTCCACAAACAAACTGGTTGAAATTCTTATTGGTAGTCCAGTACATTTATGGAGCGTTTAAGGGATAATCAATATCTTTACAATACTGAATCTTCAGATCCATGAGCATAACACATTCTTTCAATTATTTAGTTCTTCTTTAATGTCTCACATTAATGTTTTATAGTCTTTAGTGTAATAAAGTTTTTGGTATCATTTGTTAAATTAATTTCTATTTGATATTTTAGATGGAATTGTAAATTTTTATCATTTTTGAAAATTTATTCTTAACTTGTCACTGATTAAAATACAACTGATTCTTGTATTTTAACCTCACATTCGGTGACCATTGCAGATTTACTTATTAATTCCAATAATTTATCTGTAAGCACAAAATGTTATTTGCAAATGACAGTTGTCTTCTTCTTCTTCTTCTTCTTCTTCTTCTTCTTTTTTTTTTTTTTTTTGCCTTACTGTACTGGCTAAGAGCATCAGCATATTGTTGAAATTGACTGATCTGACAGAGATATCTTTGCCTAATAGTTTACTTCAGGAGAAAAGCTCTAAATAATTTATCATTAAACATGAAGTTTTTTTTTTACAGGTTTTATTTGTAGTTGCTCTTCATTGAAAGAGAAATTTTCCTCTTGTGTTTGACTAACCCGGAATTATGAACTTATAATACCTGCCCTTCTATTTCCATAAATCTTTAATTTTTATATTTTAAAGCTAGGTCTTCAAGTATGTGCAGATTTAGCATTGTATTATTTTCACTTTGGTTTGAACCCATAACAGTGAAATATTCAGTTATTTCTAGTTATACCTTAATCATCTGTGGCAATTATTAGTAAGGGTTCAGGAGCTATCCTTTGTTTAGTGATTTCATAGTTTATCTTTTTCTCTCCTTTGTATTTCAATCATTTCTGTGCTTTTATATTTAAGATATGTTTCTTGTGAGTCGCCTATTATTGATTTTGGTTTTTGTAACCAGTCTCAATTTTATTCTTCAAATTGGTTTATATAGCCTATGTATACTTAATGTAATCATACCTCTGTTTGTGTTTAAAATTACAATCTAAAATTTGTTCTGTCTTTTAAGTCCCCTGCCATTTTACATTCCTCATATTTATCCTCTTCAGTTGTACTGACTAATAAATGTCTTTATTATTGACTTTTTCCTCTATTAACTAGAGTGTTCTACATTTTTTCTATTTCTTTAATGTTTGCTTTTAACTTACAACATGAGTGCTTTACTTAATAGACTCTCATGCAAATAATTGCCCAACCATTTCCCAGATAATGCTAGAGTTTTGGAACATATCAACTTTATTCTCTCACATTTTTGTATTATTATTGTCATACAATTTGATTCTATATGTATTTTAAACACCCAAGATACTTTCTATTGTTTTGTACAGTCTGTAATCGTTTATATATAATATATTTCTCCCTTTTCAGGACTCTTCATTCATTGTTATGATTGTCTTTGAAATTATTTTCCTCCATAAAACTCCCCTTACAACTTACTTTGGTGTAGTTAAGTGGTGAAGGTCTAACTTCGGCTTGTTTAAAAATGTGACATTATTGAAATTTTTTTTTTAGGGTTATGAAATTCTAGGTTGACAGTTTTTTGTCTCATCACTTTAAAGATAACATTTTATTGTTCTCTGGCTTCAATAGTTGTGATAAACTTAGCTTTCAACCTTGTAGTTGTTGTCTATAAGTTAGTGTGCCATTTTTTTCCTATGGCTGTTTAAAATTTCTCCTACTCTGTGATTTCAGCAGTTAGACTGATGCCCTTCATTGTGATTTTTTATTTTATTTTATTTTATTTATTTTTAACTTTTACATTTTTATTTTAAAGATGTGGGGTACAATTTAGGGTTAGCTACAAAAAGTGTTAATTATGCAGGTACCCTTGTTGATGAGGTGTGCTCCCCCCTTCCCTGGAAGTTTCCCTCAACTGTCAATCCCTCCCATCCCCCACCCCCCATCCCCTGGCAGTTTCCCACTACTGCCAGTCCCTTTGTTATAGTATTATGGTAATTGTTCAAGGTCCGCTTATGAGTGAGAACATATGGTACTCTGTTCTTCGTTTCTGTGATAGATCACTGAGTATGATAGACTTTATATCCAAGTTGCTGTAAAGTCCATGTGTTTGTTCTTCTATATGGTTGCATTATACTTCATTGAGTATACATACCACATTTTTCTTTTACAGTCCAGTTTCAATGGGCAGCACAGTTGGCTCCTTGGTTTTGTTATTGTGATTAATGATGCAATAAAAGTGTGTGCAGGTATTTTTTTGGAAGAATGATTTGAATTCTTTGGGACATATTCCCAAAAGAAGGATTGCTGGGTCATATGGAAGGTCAATTTCTAGTTCTTTCAGAAGTAGCCACACTGTTTCCCAAAGAGGTTGCACTAGTTTTCATTCCTACCAGCAGTGTAGAAGCATACCTTTTTCTCCACATTCTTGCCAGCATATGTTGTTTTTTGTTTTATTAATGGTGTCCATTCTTACTGGAGTTAGGTGATATCTCAATGTGGTTTTGATTTGCATTTCTCTGATGATGAGGCTGAGCACTTTTTCAAGTGTCTGTTGGCTGCTCATACATATACTTTCTTTTGAGAGGTGTCTATTCCATGTCTTTTGCCCACTTTTGAATGGGGCAGTTTGGTTTCTTTTCTTTTGGCACTTTGAGTTCCTTGTAGATCCTAGATGTTAGACCTTTGTCAGATACACAGTTGGCAAATATTTTTTCCCATTCTGTGGGCTGCCTCTCTGCATTCTTAATGGTTTCTTATGTTGCAGAAACTTTTAAGTTTGATGAGGTCTCACGTGTCTATCTTATCTCTTACAACATGGACACTTGGAGTATTGATCAGGGATTGGTTGCCAGTTCCAGTTTCCATAAAGGTGTCTCCTGCATTTTCTAAGATTCTTATAGTTTGAGGTTTTACATTTAGGTCTTCAATCCATGTAGAGTTAATTTTTATGTATGATGATAGGTAGGGGTCCTGTTTCAATCTTCTGCATGTGATCAGCCAGTTTCCCCACCATTTACTGAATAGGTTCTCCTCTCCCCAGTAGTTGTTGTTGGGAGCTTTATCAAAGACGAGTTGATTGAGAAATTGAGATTTTGCTTCCAGAATCTCTATTCAGTTCCATTGGTCCATATGCCTGTTCTTGTACAAATACCAAGTTTTTTTGATTATTGTAGCCTTATAGTAAAGTTTGAAATCTGGAAGTGTGATACCTCCTGCTTTTTGTCTTTTGCTAAAGATCGTTTTGGCTATTTGTGGTCATTTATGTTTCCATATGAGTTTCTGTATTGTCATTTCCAGATCTGAGAAGAATGATGTTGGTAATTTAATGGGTATTGCATTGAATCTGTAGATTGCCTTTGATAGGATAGACATCTTAACAATGTTGATTCTTCCTATCCATGAGCATGGAATATTTTTCCATTTGTTTGTGTCTTCTTGGATTTCTTTGAGCAGTGTTTCGTAGTTCTCATTGTAAAGGTCTTTCACTTCTCTAGTTAGGAAGATGCCGAGGTACCTTTGTGTGTGTGTGTGTGTGTGTGTGTGTGTGTGTGTCTGTGGCTATTGTGAATGGGATTGTGCCTTTTATTTGGTTATCTGCCTGCTTGTTGTTGGTGAATGAGAATGCAACTGTCTTTTGAACATTTATTTTGTACTCCAAGACTTTGCCAAAGTCCTTTATCAGTGCAAACAGATTTTTACAGATTCTCTTGGATTTTCAAGATATAGGATCATATCGTCAGCAAAGAGGAATAACCTAACTTTCTCTTTTTCCATTGGGATATCCCTGATTTCCTTCTCTTGTCTAATTTCTCTAGCTAGGACTTCCAATGCAATGTTCAACAATAGGGGTGAGGGTGGGCAGCCTTGTCTTGTTCTGGTTTTTGGAAGAAATGTTTCCAGTTTCTGTTCATTTAGCAATATGCTAGCTGTGGGTTTATCATAGATAAACTGTTTTGTGGTATGTTCCTTCTATACCTAGGTATTTGAGGGTTTTTAATCAAGAAGAATGCTGGACTTTATCAAAAGTTTTTTCTGCATCTAATGATATAATTATGTGGTTCTTGTTTTTACATCTGTTGATATATTTAATTACATTTATGGTTTTACAGATGTTGAACCAACCCTGCATCCTAGGGATGAAGCCTACCTGGTCACGGGGGATAATTTTTGAGATGTGTTGTTGTATCCAATTTGCTAGAATCTTGTTGAGGATTTTTGCATCTATGTTCTTAAAAAATATTGTCCTATAGTTCTCTTTTTTTGTTGGATCTTTACTTGGTTTGGGTGACAGTGTGATGTTCACTTCATAAATAATTTGGGAAGATTTCCATCTTTCACGATTGCCTGGAATACTTTCAATAGGATTAGTATCAGCTCCTCCTTGTATGTTTTGAAGAATTCTGCTGGAAAACCATACGGTCTGGGATTTTTTGTTTTTTGTTTTTTTTTGTAGGTAATTTTCTTATGAAAGAGTCAATTTCCTGGGTTGTTATTGGTCTATTTAGTGTCTCAGTGTCTTCTTGTTTCAACCTTGGGAGGTTGTTTGATGTCAGAAAATCCTCCATTTAATTTATGTTATCAGGTTTTGCTGGAGTCCAGCTCCAGGAGAGAGTCAGGGCTTGAGACGGAGGAATCGGGAAGTGGCGAAAAAGAAAAGATGAAAACGACAGGAATCCTCTTCCTGAGGAGAGCTCAAGACTCTGCCAATTTTTATTTATTTTTCACAAGCTTATATAGGTTTTTCACTCAGCCCTGTACCCACAAATGTATCTTAGGTTGCTAACCAAATGCCCACATACATCCTTTTTGCACTCACAATAAGGTTGACCTTTAACAATTTCAACCACAGATGGTGTTTTTCTTAAGTCAAACATTTATGAACATCCTGGTTTTCTTCCTTTCTCATAACTAGTTACTATTATAGGCCTATAATATCCTTACCCTATAAAGCTAAACCCTAACCCTAAGTTTTATTTAACTTACTACTATATATTTATTTCTATTAATCTTATTTCTATCCTTATGTTTCTATATTTTCTCAACTATCACTTATACTATTATATATCTCTTATCTTACTAGTTTATCTTATCTTACTATCTTATTATTAATATTCTAAATTCTATCTTCATTAAACTACTTATTTAATCCTAAAATATCTTAACCTATTTTTTATCTCAAACAGTTGTTTTCCACCAGCTCTCAGCTGGGGTCTGTTGTTTATGAGGAAGTGGCCAACCTGTTCTTCTCAGCCTCCTGCTGTTAACTGAAAAACATCCTTACACACCCTAAGGGGCACCCTTTTTGCTGCAATCTCACCTCCATTATGCCTATGTATAATTTTTGCTGTCAAATGCCATCATCCATTTGCGCATCTATTATCTCAATTAAAGAGGGAACATTCTCAAGCCTATGCACACAATCCTTCAAAATTAGGGAAGGTCCGTCAACAGGATCCATGGGGCTTTGCCTCCGTCATGGTCGCATTTTACTGGGGCCTTGCTCCCAGCCGGCATTTTTCCTGTTTTCAGGTCCCTTTTACCTTACTTTTACTAGTGATTGCGGCTCACGACAAGGTTTGTTTCCATACAGGTGGTAGAGTAATCTCTGATAATCTTCTGTATTTCTTCAGGGTCAGTTGTGATTTGATCTTTTGTATTTCTGATTGTGTTTATTTGGACCTTTTCTCTCTTTTTCTTGGGCATTCTGGTTAGGGGTCCATCAATCTAGCTAATTCTTTCAAAGAACCAGCTTTTTGTTTTGTTTATGTTTTATATGATATTTTTGTCTTCTATGTCCTGTATTCGGGCTCTTACTTTGGTTATGTGAATTCTTCTGCTAAAGTTAGGATTTTCGAGGTCTTGTCTTTCCAGCTCCCTTTGTTAAGCTGTTAGCTTGTGATTTTTCCATTTTCTTTATGTGTGTTCATAGAGATATAAATTCCACTCTTAGAACTGTTTTCATGGCATCCCAGAACTTTTCATAAGATGTTTCTTCATTTTATTTGTTTCCAGAAATCTTTTAATTTTTTTTTTCATTTTGATGTTGTTAGTAGTTGTTCCTCATGCTGCTTAGATTCCATGTTTTTGTGGGCTTTGGGGAAGTTTCGTGGGTATTGATATTTATTTCTATTCCACTGTGGTCTGAGAAGGTGCATGATAATATTTCAACCTTATGGAATTTGTTTATGCTTTATTTATGGCCAAGGATGATTGATCTTGGAGTACATTCCATGTGATGGTGAGTAGAATATATATTCTGTGGTTGTTGGGTGGCATCTCATGTAAGGTATCTATTAAATCCATTTGATTGAGCATCAAGTTGAGGTTCTGGATCTCCTTGTTGATTTTTTTGCCTTGATGATCTATCTAGGGCTGTTAGTGGGGTATTCAAGTCCCCAGCTATAATAGTGTTAGGTCAATATCTCTTTTTAGTTTACTTAGTAGCTGCTTTATAAATGCTGGTGCTTCAGTGTTGGGTGCATATATATTTAGAATAAATACTTCTTGTTGATGGATTGAACCTTTTATCATTATGTAGTGTCCTTTTGTATCTTTTTAAACTTTTGATAGCTTAAAGGTTGTTTTGTTTGATATTAAGATTCCAATTCCTGCCTTCTTTTGTGATCCTTTTACCTGGAAACTCACTTTCCATCCTCTAACTTTGAGTCTGTGTGCATCCCTTGTGGTAAGATGAGTTTCCTGTATGTAGCAAATAATTGGGTCATGTTTCTTATCCAGTTTGCCATTCTGTGTCTTTTTAGTGGTGCATTTAATCCATTCACAGTCAGGCTGATTATTGAAATGTGATTGTTTATCCCTGTAAGGAGGTTCTTATAACATTTTTTCTTTGTTTGTTTACTTTTTTCTTTTAGCTTTGGGGTTATGTATATGTGTTTTTTTTCAAGTTTGCTGTTGTGATGTATTTTCTGTTGTTTCTGTGCTCTGCTGTTCTCTTGGGAAGTGTGTGGTCATTTTTTCTTTTTCTTTCTTCTGTGTTTAATGCCTTTTTAAGTGTCTTCTGTAAAGCTGGTCTGGAAGCTTCATAATCTCTTAGAGATTGGATTTCTGGAAAGGATTTTAATTCTCATCACTGGTAAAGCTGAGCCTGGCTGGATAGGAAATTCTTGGTTGAAATTGTTTATATTTGACAATTTTGAATATCAGATTCCAGTTCCTTCTTACTTGTAGTGTTTCCTCCGATAGATCTATTGTTATTCTGACTGGTTTTCCCCCAGTAGGTAGTCTGTCCTTTCTTTGTTGCTGCCTTTAGAATTTTTTCTTTTGTGCCTATTTTGTGTAGGTGAGTTAGTATGTGTCTAGTGGTTGGTCTTCTCATTTGTTGTCTTGTAGGAGTTCTCTGTATCTGTTGTGTTTGACTGTTCACATCTCTGGTGAGATGGGGAAAGTTTTCATGGATAATCCCCTGGAATACTTGTTATAAGATGTTCTCCATTTCCCTTTCTTGTTCTGGAATACCCATCAGGCACAGGTTCAGACTCTTGATATAATCACACATCTTTTGTAGACTTTGTTCTTTCTCACTGAGTTTTCTTTCTATGTTTTTACAGATCAGGTTAATTCCATGTTCTGGTCTTCAAGTTCTGAGATTCTTTCTTCAACTAGATTAATTCTGCCTTCCATGCTTCTCATCTTGTTATTTATTTCATGGATGAAAATTTCATGGCCAATATCTCTGAGGTCTTTCAGTGTTGCATCTTGTCTTTCTTGAGTCTTATTCTCACTTGCCATCCATTCCCTAATCCCTGTCATATTCTGGGGCCAGTTGTTGGTGACTTTCATTGTTTGGACTCTGAGGTCTGATTTTTCAGGAGTTTTCTCTTTGTTGCACTTGAAATTGCCTGTGGTCTTCTGTTGGTTTTTTCCTCATTTTGTTTTCTCTTCAGTTCCATTTTCCACTGGCAGTGGGAGAGGCTTTCACTTCTGATGTTTTCTCAGCTCTCTCTTCTACCTTGATTTGGGCTCTGGTTTTTTTCTATTTTGAAACAGGACTGTGGGTGTGAATCTTTGCTGTCCCTTGTAGTTTTGAGGGTTGAATAAGGTAGAGGATGTGGAGCTAGGATTCAGAAACTATGTGCAAATCACAATGTTCACTGATTGTGGTATGTGTTCCCTGAGACCCACTCCCCATCACAACTCTATATGGCAGTGCAATGGGCATAAATGTGTACCCCCTGAGTTCAAGATACAGTGACAGCAATGAGAAGAACAGAGAAAAGTAGAATGAAATAAGATGGACAAAAATTAAAAAAAAAAAACAAAAACATAGAACACAAAGCAGAAACCAAAACAAAAAACAATTGAACAGACATACACACCCCAAAACAAACTGGAATAACAACTAAGCAAAACAAAGCAAATAACAATGACAAAAAACAGGAAAGTCAAACACTCACACATACTTGCCCAGCACAAAATGAATGGGGGAGAAAAAGAGAAATAACAGAAAGAAAAAAAAACAGAGAAAAAGAAAAAATAGGAATTCATATTGAACTCTCACACATATATTCACACACACATTAAACTAAAAAAAAAAGTGAAGAACAAAAGAGCAAAAACAAACCAACAAAACAAAACAAAACAAAATCTGAAAGGTGAACACTGAATCATTAACATACACACATAAACAAAACAAAAAATGAAAGAAGAAAGAGAAAAAGAAAAAAGGGGGGAGGATGCAGATCAAACCCTCATATACTCATTCATACACAAAGGAAAAATATTAAAAAGTAGAAATACTAACAAACAGGCAAAAAAATTTTTTAAATCCTGCCCTCTTGTGGCAAGTTCTGTCATTGTTTCTCTCATCTGTTTCTCTGCTGTCCCCTGCAGAGCTACTGCCTCTTTCTCTTTCTCCCCAGTCTGGACCAGGGAAAGAGGAGTAGCCGTGGGGGTGGGTAGGGCTGCAGTCCTCCCCTCCCCTCTCCTGTGGTCAGGGGGATCCCCTCCCATGGGGAGGTGTGGGATTGTCTCTTCCCCGGTACTTGCAGGGAGTTCCCCAGTTAGGCCTATCCTGGAGTGGAGTCCTCCTATTGTGGCTGATGTCCAAGCTTTGCCTGGGTTCATCCCTCTCAGTTGTGCCCAAGTCATATGGGTCTGATGTTCAGAGGATTGCTTGGGAGGAAGGTGGTTGGGTCAGCCCCAGACTCATCACTGATCTCTTCGGAGATGTTCTTGGGGTTTTCTGTCCACACCCTTTGCCCTGACTGAATCAAGGCAGGGGGTGGGGCGCCTGTGGCTCAGAACTCATCAGGTCCCTCCAATGTTTGTGCTTTTAGGGTATTACCTCTGGATCATGATCAACCCCTGACTAGTAGATCCATCAGTCACAGAGATCTAGTCTGTTGCTCTCTGGTGAGCAAGTCAGAGTATTTTCTTGTCCTATTTTCAAGATGGTGGCAGGATGCCTCTTTTGTCTTCTGCAGTGGAACTCTGCCTCTGGGCTCCCTCTGCAGCCCTTAATGTCAGTGTCTGGTCATGCAGTGCAGTGGTGAGGCAGAGCCTGGGGCCCATAGTCTCCCCTATTGCAGTGTTGAAGCAAAATTCTTCCTAGGAAGAATTTTGTCAGTTTTTTAAAAAAAAAACAGTGCTGGGCTTCTGTGACCCTGGAAGCTCTAGGGATCAAGCAGAGCAGCTGTAGCACCAGTTGCTTCACCAGGAAGGCCCTGGCTACTTGCATATGAGCCCCTACTTTATCAATCTCTCCCAGCATCTTCTTTTCAGGAAGGGTTTTGTTGATTTTGTTAAAAAATGATGCTTGGCTTCTGCCTCCTGGGAGTCACTAGGGTACAAGCCAAGCAGCTACAACAACAGCCACTTTACCAGGACAGCCCTGGGTGTTTGCTCCTGGGCCCTCACTCAGTCAGCCACTCACAAGCCCACTCACTCACTGGCATGTATACAAATTTTTCCATACACTCACTCACACCAGGACTTGCATAGTCTGACTTGCTTGGCTGCCATCTTTCCGCTCCTCCACCATGATTTTTAAAAAATATTTATCCTGCTTGAGGTTTGAAGAGTTTCTTGAATCATCAGTGTGTTGATATGTCTCATCAACTCTTGAAAGTACCTGGCCATTATATCTTCAAACATTACTTCAATCATATTCTCTCTTTTTGGGATTTCAATTACACGACTTCAAAGACTTTTTACTGTATTTCACATGTCTATGTTCTTTCCTTTCCTTTTATTTTGTTTTCTTAGCCTCAGTAAGTCTATTTTCTACTAAACTGTTTTCATTTTACTAAGCTTATTCTTTATAGCTGTCTTTGGTGAAGGAATTTTTTTTTTATTTGCTCATTTTTAGTTGGGTTGATTTTTTTTGTTTGTTTTTGTTTTTGAGTTGGAGTCTCACTCTGGTCACCGCAGCCTCAACCTGCTGGGCTCTGGCAATCCTTCTGCCTCAGCCTTCCAAGTAGCTGGAACTATAGGCACGTGCTACCACACCTGGCTAATTTTTTATTTATTTATTGTAGAGATGAGGTCTCTCTGCCCAGGCGGGTCTCGAACCCACAGGCTCAGGCAATCCACTCACCTCAGCCTCCCAAAGGCACGGGATTACAGGCTGAGCCACTGAGCCCAGCTGATTGTTTTCTTATTATTAAGTTTTGAGAGTACTTTTTACATGCCAGATAGAAGATCTTTATCAGATGTATATTTTGCAAATATTTTCTCCCAGTTTCTGACTTGTCTTTTCATTCTTTAGCATGATACTCAAAGAGAAGTGTTTTGTTTTTTGTTATTTTGAGAAAAGGTATTTCTTGCTCTGTCACTCGGGCTGGAGTAGAGGCTGGTGTGATGATAGCTCATTGTAACCTTGAACTCCTTGGCTCATGTGATTCTCTCATGTCAACCTTCCAAGTAGTTAGGATTACAGGTGCCCACCACCATGCTTGGCCAATTAAAAATAATTGTAGAGAAGTTTTTGCTGTGTTGCCTAGGCTGGTCTCCAACTCCCAGTGATGCTCCTGCCTTGAATTCCCAAAGTGCTGGGATTATCTGTGTGAACCAACATGTCCAGCAAAATTTCTTAATTTGGCAGAAACCAATTACTGTTTTTATCTTAATTTGTTGTGTTTTGCCATTGTACCTAAAAATCTGGTCAAACCAAGGTCACAAAGATTTCTTTCTCTAAAAAAAACATATTTTTTTATTTTAAAATTGTGGGGTACAGTTAAGGGTTAGGTATACAAATATGCATTGTTTAGGCACCCTTGTTGATAAGGGGTGTC
>NW_007248237.1:184325-185870 GCF_000164805.1 Carlito syrichta
TGTGAGAGATCACTCAGTATTATAGATTCTAGTTCCATCCAGGTTGCTGCAAAATTCATGATTTTGTTCTTTTTTATGACTGCGTAGTATTGCATCATGTGTATGTATGTACAACTTTTTTTTAATCCAGTCCTCTTTTGATGGACGGCATGGTTGGTTCCAGGTTCTTGCTATTGTGAACAATGCTGTGATTAACATATGTGTGCAGGTATCTTTTTTATAGAGTGATTTGAGTTCTTCAGGGTATATTCCTAGTAGGGGAATTGCAAGGTCATATAGGAGGTTGATATTTAGAGCTTTTAGGAATTGCCATACTGCTTTCCACAGAGGTTGCACTAGTTTACACTCCCACCAATGGTGTAGCAGTGTTCCATTTTCACCACATCCTCTCCAGTATCTGTTATTTTTGAATTATTGATAGTTGCCATTCTGACTGGAGTTGGGTGGTATCTCAGTGTAGTTTTAATTTGCATCTCCTTGATGTTTAGTGAGGTTGGGCATTTTTCATGTGTCTGTTGGCCACTTGGATTTCTTATTTTGAGAAGTGTCTGTTCATATATTTTGCCCACTTTGTAGTGGGGTTGTTTTTGTCTTTTCATCACGTTTGAGTTCCTTGTGGAGCCAAGATGTTATGCCTTTGTCAGACATGGAGTTGGCAATTACTTTTTCCCAGTCTGTGGGCTGTCTCCCTACTCTCTTGATGGTTTCTTTGGCTTTGCAGAAGCTTGTCAGTTTAATGAGATCCCACTTCTCTATCTTATCTCTTATGGTCCATGTGTTTTGGCTTTTGTTCAGGAATTGGATGCCAGTTCCAATTTCCATAAGGGTGTGTCCTGCATTTTCTAAAGTTCTTATGGTTTGAGGTTTTACATTTAGGTCTCTGATCCATTTGGAGTTAATTTTTGTGTATGGGGATAGATAGGGATCTTGTTTGAATCTTCTGCATGTGACCAGCCAGTTTTCCCAGCATCATTTACTGAATAGGTTCTCCACTCCCCAGCAGTAGGTGGTGGAGGTTTTGTTGAAGATGAGTTGGTTGAGAAATTGAAGTTTTGCTTCTGGAATCACAATTCTATTCCATTGGTCTATATGCCTGTTCCTGTACCAATATCAAGCTGTTTTGATTATTGTAGCTTTATAGGAAAGTTTGAAGTCTGGTAATGTGATACCTCCTGCTTTGTTTTTGTTTGTTTGTTTGTCTGTTTGGTTTTTTTTGTTTGTTTGTTTTTTCTGAGGATTGTTATGGCTATTCTTGGCCGTTTGTGTTTCCATATAAATTCCTGTACTGTTTTTTCTAGCTCTGAGAAGAGTGTTGCTGGTAATTTGATGGGTATTGCATTAAATCTGCAGATTGCCTTAGGTAAGATGGACATTTTCATAATGTTGATTCTTCCAATCCATGAGCATGGGATATTTTTCCACTTGTTTGTGTCATCTTTGATTTCTTTGAACAGTGTTTTGTAGTTTTCATTGTAGAGGTCTTTTACGTCTCTGGTTAGGAAGATGCCAAGGTATTTCATTTTTTTGGTGGCTATTGTGAATGGA
>NW_007248237.1:185890-213874 GCF_000164805.1 Carlito syrichta
TCTGTTTACGAGTATGCTAGCTGTGGGTTTCTCATAGATGGCTTTTACTATTTTGAGGTTTGTTCCATGTATGCCTAGATGTTTGAGGGTTTTTATCAAGAAGGGAGGCTGGATTTTATCAAAAGCTTTTTCTGCATCTAATGATATAATGATGCGGTTTTTGTTTTGACATCTGTTGATGTATTAAATTACATTTATTGTCTTGTGAATGCTGAACCAGCCTTGCATCCCAGGGATGAAGTCTACTTGGTCATGATGGATGATTTTTGAGATTTGTTGTTGAATCCAGTTAGCTAGGATCTTGTTGAGAATTTTGGCATCTATGTTCATCAAGGATATTGGCCTGTAGTTCTCTTTCTTTGTTGGGTCTTTACCTGGCTTGGGTATCAATGTGATGTTAGCTTCATAAAATGATTTAAGGAGGGTTTCATCTTTCTCAATCACCTGGAATACTTCCAGTAGAATTTGTATCAGCTTCTCCTTTAATGTCTTATAGAATTCTGCTGCAAAGTCAGCTGGTCCAGGGCTTTTTTTTTTGTAGGTAGTTTTCTTATTACATAATCAATTTCCTTGGTTGTTATTGGTCTATTTAGGGTTTTGATTTCTTCTTTTTTCAACCTAGGCACATTGTGTGATATCAGAAAGTCTTCCATTTCTTTAAGGTTTTCAAGTTTGTTTCTATACAAGTGTACATAGTAGTCTCTAATGATCTTTTGTATTTCTTCAGGGTCTGATGTGACTTCATCTTTTGTGTTTATGATTGCATTTAATTGGGCTTTTTCTCTCTTCTTCTTGGTCAGTCTAGCTAGGAGACCATCAATCTTGTTTATCCTTTCAAAGAACCAGCTTTTTGTTTCACTGATTTTTTTTGTATTATCTTTTTGTCTTCTATGTCCTGGATTTGAGCTTTTTTTTGGTGATTTGGATTCTTCTGCTGAAGTTTTGGTGGTCTTGCTTTTTCAGCTTCCTTAGGTGATTTGTCAGGCTGTTAATTTGTGATCCTTCCATTTTCTTAATGTATGTTTGTAGAGATATAAATTCCCCTCTTACTACAGCTTTCATGGCATCCTAGAGTTTTTGGTAAGATGTTTCTTCATTTTTATTTGTTTCCAGGTATCTTTTAATCTCTGTTTTGTTTTCATCATTGACCCAGGAGTTGTTTAGCATCATGCTATTTAGTGTCCATGTCTTTGTTGGTTTGGGGGGAACCTTGTTGGTGTTGATGTTTATTTTTATTCCACTCTGGTCCAAGAAGGTGCATGACAAAATTTAAATCTTTTGAATTTTGTTTATGCTTGATTTATGGCCAAGTATGTGGTCAATCTTAGAGTATGTTCCATGGGGTGATGAGTAGAATGTATATTCTGTGGTCATTGGGTGGAGTGTTCTGTAGGTATCAATTAAGTCCATTTGGTCCAGAGTCACATTGAGGTTCCGGATCTCATTGCTTATGTTTTGTCCTGATGATCTGTCTAGAGTTGTGAGTGGGGTATTAAAGTCCCCAGCTATGATAGTGTTAGAGTCAATGTCTTTCTTGAGTTTTCTGGAAGCTTCTTTATGAAAGTTGGCACTCCTATGTTGGGTATATATATGTTTAGGATAGATATTTCTTGTTGATGGAGTGAAGCTCTTATCATTATGTAGGGCCTTCTGTATCTTTTTAAATTTTTGATAGCTTAAGTGGTACTTTGTCTGAAATTAGGATCGCAACTCCTCCTTTCTTTTGTGTTCCATTCACCTGAAAATTTGTTTCCCATCTTCCTACTTTGAGTCCATACGTGTCCTTTCTAGTGAGATGGGTCTCTTTAAGGCAATATATTTTTGCCTGGTGATATTTTATCCATTTTGCCATTCTATGTCTTTTCAGTGGTGCATTTAGTCCATTCACA
This sequence comes from Carlito syrichta, assembly GCF_000164805.1. NCBI lineage: Eukaryota > Metazoa > Chordata > Mammalia > Primates > Tarsiidae > Carlito > Carlito syrichta. Next base: position 187,780 of record NW_007248237.1, read on the forward strand.
TTCAGACTAATTATTGAAATGTGAGAGTTGGTCCCTATCATAAATTTCTCATAGAGTTGTTGTTGTTATTCCTCTTTGTTTGTTGCCTTTCTTTTGGTTTGGGGGTTGGTTCGTGTGTGTTTTACTCTTTTTCCTGTACTCTTGTGAAGAACGTTGTTCTTCTTTTTTACTTTTCTTCTGTGTTTAGTACTTTCTTAAGTGTTTCTTGTAGATGGTGGTCTGGTGGCAGCATAAGTTCTTAGTGATTGGATATCTGGGAAAGATTTTAATTCTCCCTCACTGATGAAGCTTAGCTTGGCCAGGTAGGTTATTCTTGGTTGAAATTGTTTATCTTTTAGAACTTTGAAGATAGGGCTCCGAGCTTTCCTAGCCTGCAGGGTTTCTGTAGATAAATCTATTGCTATTGTAATTGGTCTTCCATGGTAGGTGATCTGGCCTTTTTTTCTTGCTGCCTTTAGGATTTTTTCTTTTATACCTACTTTGTTTAGGTGAATTATTATGTGTCTGGGAGTTGGTCTTCTCATTTGTTGTCTTGCAGGGGTTCTCTGAATCTCTTGTGTTTGAATTTTCACGTCACTGATGAGATGAGGGAAGTTTTCTTCAATAATCTCATGGAATGTTTGTTCCAAGGTGGCCTCTGTTTCTGTTTTTGTTTCAGGAAGTCCAATTACTCTTAAATTTGATCTCTTGAAGTAAATGCTCATCTCTTGAAGGTCTTGTTCTGTCTTATTAAGCTTCTTTTCTATGTTTTTGACAGTTTGGGTTAGTTCTATATTTTGGTCCTCAAGTTCTGAGATTCTTTCTTCTGCATGGCTAATTCTGCTTTCCATGCTTATCAGTTTGTTATTTATTTCATTCACAGTATTCTTTATTATTGTTGTCTCAGTTATCAACTCCTTCCTAGTTTCTTCTTGTCTCTCCTCAATTCCTTTTAATCTCTCCATTAATGTCTTGATATCTAGGTTTGTAGTTTGAGACCAGTCATTCTAGGGGCTCTTTATTGTTTGCATTCCAAAGTCAATTTTCTCAGTGTTTTCCCTCCCAGGGGCCTGGGAGAGACCCATATTCTTCTTTTTGGTTTTTCCTCATTTGTGTAGATTTTCTCTCTCTCCCCCTTTCTCTCCCCTTCTTTAATTCTGTTTTTCAGGGAAGGTGGGATTGCTTTTACTTTTTTTGTTTAATCTCCTGTTCTTGCCTATGAGGGTCCTCTGTCTTTGTTCATTTTTGAGGCTGGAGTGTGGGCTGGGGGTTGTACTTTTTGCAGTTTTGTGGTTTAATTGAGTGGGAAGCTGTGATTCAGAATCTATCTGCTGACCCCAGATCCACCAACAGGTGTATGGGCACACTGGAACCTATTTCCCACTGCCTTACAGTCTGTCTATTCAGCAGGGTGTAGGTTTGCTCCCTGAAACAAAAGGAGGTACGAAAAAGGAAAATAATGGAATATGAAAGGGTCAAGAGGAGGTTAGAAAGATAGAAGAGTGAGAGGGAATACAGACATACATACCAACTAATGGGTGAAAAAGAGACACAAGGCCAGAAAAGAGTGAAAAATAGACAAACAAACAAAATTCCCTAATGCATACCTGTAGTCACACAATGACAGTCCAATAAAATCATGCCTTTGATGCATATTTCCCCAACACAAACAGGTAGTCTAAATCATAAAGCAAACAAAAGTAAGCAAAACAAACAGTCAAAAGAATAAAATCAAAAGTCAAAATAAGAAACCTGACTAGCTCTGGAATCTTTTCTGAGTGTCTGAAGTCTCTTCAGCTCTAATCTCTAGCCTCTCCGCTTTGCTTTCATTGCAGGCAGATAGATTTACTCTCAGCTTGGGTTTGTTCCCTTGACTTGCTACCTGAGAGGTCTGCAATGACTGAGTTGCATGTATCTGATTTAGCATAGGGGAGGGGCTTTCATCTCCTGTTTAGCAATGTTACCTTAGAAACCAAGGTAGAGGCTGCTCATAGGTGGGCAGGGCAATGCAAATCTCTGTCTGGAAAATGACTGAGGAGGGCAACTCCTCTTTCACAGATCCTTTCTGTTCATCTGTCCTTTCTTTCTGCTCATCTAGGTCCATGGGCGATCCACTGTGATGGGCTGTGGTGGAGTGTCAGGCACCAGCAATCAACGGTATAGCTGGGTGCTGGATCTGGTGTGCCACCAGCGGCCTGGGGTGGAGGAGGGAGCTAGAAATTCTCTCTTCTAGAGCTGAGAGCTGAGAGCAGCTGGTCAGCACCTCCTTAAGATATACTGTTCCTTTACACAACCATGGGCTTCCATGCTGGGTGCCTCAGCCACAGCAAGAGTGGGACCAGAGCTCCAAAGGGCAGGTGGTGAGTGGTGACAGTGGCTTTGGGCCCTGCACAAGGCACTTCAGCCAGGAGTGGAGCTGGTATCTCTGAGGGGTGGGTGCCTAGAGCCTCCCTGGGTGACGACGGCTTGAAATAGGGCTGGAAAGGGATCCAGAACCCAGGGCAGGGAGCTGGAACTCTGAGGAGTGAGCACCAGGCCACTGGGCTGGGAGCCCAGTCAGGGAGGGAGCTGGCAGCAGCTGGGTGCCGGCGGATCAGTGTAGCCAACAAGGGAACCTAGATCTCCACAAGATGGTATCCAAGGGCCTCCACAGGCGGCTTGGGGCCAGGTGAGATGTTGTAGCCAGGTGAGATGTTGTAGCCAGGTGAGATGTTGTGCAGCTGGGTCCCAGGAATGCCTATGGTGGAGCAGCAGCAGCTGGGGGGGGGGTCACAATAGCCAGACTTGTGTGGAACCAAGGGTCTCTAGGCCTCAAACCAGTGTGGTTGGCGGTGGGCAGGGGGGTGGGGGAAGGAAAGTAAGACTCTTTTTGGGAACTGACTTTCGGAGAATCACAAGTTCCACCTATGTCATCACCATCTTCGGTCACAATGATTTCTTTCTTTTCTTCTATAAGGTTCATGATTTCCATTTTACATGTATATGATCTAATTTTGGTTAATTTTTATATATGGTACAGAATATGAATCAAAGTTCACTTTTTTCCACATGAATTTTCCATTGTTTCAGCACCATTCATTATACTAAATATCTTTTCTCTATTGAATTGTCATTTTTCCTTTGTTGGAAGTCAATTGACCACATGTTTGGGATTTCATATATGGTCTTTCTGTTCTACTGGTCTCTATATTGATCTTTTTGTCAATACCACACTGTCTTGATTTCTGCAACTTTATGGTTAGTCTTGAAATCAGATATTTGGAAATTTTGTGATATTTTTCTGTTATCAATTTCTAATTTTTTTTTTAAGTACTGTGCAAGATTTCTATTTTCTTAAATTTGTTTTTACTTTCCTGGCTCAGAACATTTTGGTTAATGTTCCACGTGCACTTGAGAAGAATGAATATTCTGCTGTTATTCAGTGTTGTATAAGTGTCATTTAGATCAAGTTGGTTCATATTGTTATTCACATCTGCTATATCTTTACTAACTTTCTGACTTCTATTTTTTTATTACTAAGAGAGAAGCATACATTTTTCCTTATAATTGCAACTTTGTCTATTTCTCTTAAAAATTTTGTAAGTTTTTCCCTCATGATTTTGAAGTATTTTTGTTAGGTGCATGCACAAAGATATTATATCTTTGTGGTACATTGACCCTCTATTCTTAAATAATATTTTTCTTTATCACTCAAAATATTCCTTGTTATGAAATTAACTCTGTCTAATATGAATATAGTCACTTTAGTTATATTTGGTTATTATTTAAATGGTTTGTTTTATACTATCCTTTTTCTTTTTACCTATCTGTGTCCTTATATTTATAAAGGGTTGCTTGCAAATAATTTATAATTAAGTCATTTAATTTTTAATCCGATATGACAGGCTCTGTCTTTTAATGATATATTTTTGTGATTATACTTATTCTAAGTATTGATATTGCTAATAAAATTATACAATTTTTCTAGTTGTTTTCTACTGGTCTCATTGATTATTTGTTTCTTTCTTCCTCTTTTTCTGCCTTCTAATGTATTGAGTACTTTATGATTCTATTTTTATTCCACTATTAAGCATATTATTTATAGTTCTCTAAAAAGATAATAATCTCCTTGAGTTCATACTATACACCTTTAATTAATCACCACCTCTCTTCAAATAATATTATGCAATTTATCATGCAAGGTAATGATCTTACAACAATGCTGTCCCAATTATACATGTCTGTTTTTTGTACTATGGTTGCCATATAGTTTTTTAAAGTTTACTACAAGGAGTGTACAGAAGGCTAAGATATAATAGATTATTATTTATTTGCTTTAGAGATAATTTTTAATTAGAACAATATAAATAAATTTTATTATCATTTTTATTATTACCTTCATTCATGCCATTATTTTTATTTTTATTTATTTATTTTTTTAAGTTGGAGTCTCACTCAGTCTCCAAGACTGGAGTGCAGTGGCTGCTCCCCGCCACTGCACCCTCAACCTGCTGGGTTCCGATGATCCTTCTGCCTCAGCCTTCCAAGTAGCTGGAACTACAGGCATGTGCTACCACACCCAGCTAATTTTTTTTTTTATTGTAGAGATGAGGTCTCGCCAAGTTGCCCAGGTGGGTGTTGAACTGTGGACTCAGGCAATTCACTCACCTCAGCCTCCCAAAGCACGGGATTACAGGCTGAGCCACCAAGCCCAGCCCCCCAATGTCTATTATATCCATATTTGTGACCACTTAGCTCCTGTATACAAGTGAAAACTGGTGTTTAGTTTTCAGTTTACAAGTTAGTTCACTTAGGATGAACTTCTCTAGCTCCATCCATGTTCCTTCAAGGACATGATTTTGTTTCTTTTTAATGAATGTGTAGTATACCATGTTGTATATATACCATATTTTCTTTATCCAGTCAATAACTGATGGGCACTTAGGTTGGCTTCATGATTTTCCATTGTGAATAGTGCTGCAATGAATATATGATTACAAATATCTTTTTTATTTTTGTTTTCTTTTAAATTTCAATAACCTTAGGGGGTACAAATAGTTTTTGATTATGTGTTTGCATTGCATAGTGACCAAAAAATCTGGGCTTTAAGTGAATCCACCACCCCTACCTGTGTAGATTGTACCTGATAGGAGATTTTTTATTTCTCCACTCCTTGCCCCCTCTGCTTTCTGAGTATCCAATGTCCTTTATATCATTTTCTATGTCTTTGAAGATCCTCAGTTTAGTTCCCACTTGTAAGTGAGAAAATGCAGTATTTGGTTTTCTGTCCCTGAGTTGTTCACTTAGGATGGTGTTCTCCAATTCCATCCAAGTTGCTGCAAAAGATATTATTTCATTATGTTTGATAGATGAATAGTATTCCATAGTGTATATATACCACATTTTCATTATTCACTGACTGTTTGATGGGAATTTAGGTTGATTCCACATCTTTGTCATTGTGAATTTTTCCTTTGGGTAGATACCTACTAGTGAGATTCCTGAATCAAATGGTAGATCTACTTTCAGTTCTTTGAAAAATCTCAATACCAATTTCCAGAGGGATTCTACTAATTTACACTCCCATCAACAGTGCATAAGTGTTCCTTTTTCTTTGCATCCATGCCAGCATCTACTGTTTTCTAGTTTTTAAATAATGGTCACTCTGACTAGTATAAGGTGATATCTCATTGTGTTTTGATTTACATTTTCCTTATGATTAGTGATGTTGAGCATATTTTTATGTTTCTTGATCATTTGTATATCTTCTTTTGAGAGATGTCTGTTCATGTCATTTGCCTACTTTTTAATGTGGTTATTTGCTTTATTCTTGCTGATTTGTATAAGTTGTTTGTAGATTCTAGATATTAGTCCTTTGTCAGATGTACATATAGTTTGTGAATAGCTTCTCCCATTCCTTAGGTTGCCTATTAACTCTGTTGATTATTTCTTTTGCTGTACAGAAGATTTTTAGTTTAATTAAGTCCCCCTTATTTATTTTTGCTTACATTGCATTTGTCTTTGGGGTTTTAGCCATAAATTCTTTACCTAGGCCAATGTCCAAAGATTTTTTAAAAGATTTTCTTATAAAATTTTCATGGTTTCAAGTCTGACATTTAAGTCTTTAATCCATATTGAGTTAATTTTTTTTTTTTTTTTTTTTTTTTTTTTGCATATGGGGAGAGGTAGGGATCCAGTCTCATTTCTTTTCTTTTTTTTCTTTTTGGGTTGGAATCTCACTCTGTCACACAGGCTGGAATGCAGTGGCATGCTCCTGGTCACCACAGCCTCAACCTGCTGAGGCCAGGCAATCATTTTCCCTCAGCCTTCCAAGTAGCTGGAACTCAGGCATGCACCACCATGTCTGGCTAATATTTTTTGATTTATTGTAGAGATGAGATCTCGTCAAGTTGCCCAGGCTGGTCTCGAATGCGTGGGCTCAGGCAATCCTTTCACCTCAGCCTCCCAAACTGCTGGGATTATAGACTTGAGCCACTGCACCCAGCCTGGGATCCAGTTTCATTCTTATGCGTGCAGCTATCCAGTTTTCCCAGCACCATTTGTTGAATATGGTATCCTTTACCCAGTGAATGTTTTGGGCTGCTTCATCAAAGATGAATTGGTTATAGATATTTAGGAGTATTTCTAGATTTTCTATTAGTGTTCCATTAGTCCATGTGTCTGCTCTTGTTCCAGTATCATGCTGTTTGTGTGACTACAGCATTGTAGTATAATTTGAAGTCAGGTAATGTGATGCCTCCAACTTTTTTATTTTTGCTTAGGATTGCCTTAGCCATTCTGGCTTGTTTTGGTTCCATATGCATTTTAGTATTGCTTTTTCTAATTGATAAAAAATGATGCTGGTAGTTTGATAGGGATTGTGTTGAATCTGTAGACTACTTGGGGTAATATGGTCATTTTAACAATATTGATTCTTTCAATCCTTCTCTACAATTTATTTTATAATAGTTTTGTAGTTCATCTTATAGAGATAATTCAGCTCCTTGGTTAAATATATTTGTGCATATTTTAGTTTTCTGACTGCTATTGCACATGGTTTTGAGTTCTTTATTTGATTCTCAGCTTGGTCATTATTAGTGTATGGCAGTGCTACTGATTCATGTATGTTGATTTTGTATCCTGAAACTTTATTAAATTCATTTATCAAGTCTAGGAGTCATTTGGAAGAGTCCTTTAGGATTATCTAAGCATAAGATAATATCATCAGCATACAGAGATATTTTGATTTCTTCTTTTCCAGTTTGGATATCCTTTATTTCTTTCTCTTGTCAGCTCTGGCTAGGATTTCCAGTACTGTGCTGAATAGGAATGGTGAAAGCGAGCATCTTTGCCTTGTTCCAGTTCTGAGGGGAAATGCATTCAACTTTTCTCCATTTAGGATGACATTGGCTCTGGGTTTGTTGCATATGGCTTGTATTATTTTGAGAAATGTTTCTTCTATGCCTATTTTGCTGAAGTTTTTTTTTTAAACTTTTCATTTCAAATATGTGGGGTACAATTCAGGCGTAAGTATACAAATGTTCATTATGCAGGTACCCTTGTTGATGAGGTGTGACCCCCTTCCCCTGACAGTTTCTCACTACTGCCAATCCTCCCCCTGCGATCCTCTGGCAGTTTCCCACTACTGCCAAGCCCTTTCTTATAGTATTACAATAGTTATTCAAGGTCCACTTATGAGTGAGAACATGTAATACTCAGTTCTTTGTTTCTGTGACAGATCACTCAGTATTATATACTGGGGATTTTTATCATGAAGGGATGCTGGATTTTATCAAATGCTTTTTCTGCATCATTGAAATGATCATATGATTTTTGTTTTTCATTCTGTTTATGTATTGGGTCACATTTATTGACTTGTGCATTTGACCTGCCCTTGTATTCCTGGGATAAAACACATTTGGTCGTGGTATATTTTTTTTAATGTGCTGTTGAATTCAGTTTGCTAATATTTTGTTGAGAATTTTTACATCTATATTCATAAGGGATATTGGTCTGTAGTTTTCTTTTCTTGGTTGTGTCTTCCTGGCTTTGGTATCAGAGTAATACTAGCTTCTAGAAGGATTTGGGAGGATTTCCTCTCTTAAGTCTTGTGGAATAGCTTCAGTAAAATTGACACCCCAGTTTTTCTTTGAAGGTCTGGTAGAATGCAGCTGTGAGTCTATCAGGTCTTGGTTTTTTTGGTTGTTGTTATTTTATTGTTTGTTTGTTTTTTGGGGGAAGGTTGGTTGGAGGCTTCTAATCACTGTTTCAATCTTGCTCCTAATTATTATTCTGTTTAGGGCTTCTATTTCTCCCTGATTCAAGGTAGGGGGGTTGTATGTTTCCAAGAATTTATCAATTTTTTTCTAGGTTGTATAGTTTGAGTACATAGTGGTGTTCATAATAGTCTTGGATGATCTTTTGAATTTTCATCATAAAAATTGTAATATCTCTATTTTCATTTCTGATTGAGCTAATTTGAATATTCTCTCTTTGTGTCTTCATTAATCTAGCTATTGATCTAACAATTTTTCTTTTCAAAGAACCAACTTTTTGTTTCACTGACACTGTATTTTTTATTTCAGTTTCATTTAATTATGCTCCAATTTTTGTTATTTATTTTCTTCTGCTAGCTTTGATTTTGGTTTGTTCATGTTTTTCAAGTTCCTTGAGGTGTGATGTTAGGTTGTCAATATGAGATCTTCAAGTCTTACTAATGTAGGCCTTAAGTGTTATAAATTTTCCTCTGAGCACAGCTTTAACTGTGTTCCAAAGGTTTTGATAACTTGTTTCACTGTTATCATGCATTTTGAGGAATTATTCCATCTTGATTTTATTGCTGACCCAAGGATCATTCAGGAGCAGACTGTTTAATGTCCATGTTTTTGTTTGATTTTGCAAGTTCTTCTTGAAGTTAATTTCTGGTTTTTATTTCATTGTGATCTGAGAAAGTGCCTGATGATTTTTATTTTTTATTTATTTATTTATTTATTTGAGTTGGAGTCTCACTCGGTCACCCAGACTGGAGTGTAGTGGCTGCTCCTGGCCACCGCAGCCTCACCTGCTAGGCTCTGGAGATCCTTCTGCCTCAGCCTTCCGAGTAGCCAGAATTACAGACATGTGCTACCACGCCCGGCTGATTTTTTGATTTATTGTAGAGATGAGGTCTCACTGCCCAGCGTGTCTTGAACCCGCGGGCTCAGGCAATCCACTCACCTCAGCCTCCCAAAGGCACGGGATTACAGGCTGAGCCACCGAGCCCGGCTTTTTTTGACTTTATTAAAACTTGATTTGTAGCCTATCATATGTCTGCCTTGGAGAATGTTCCAAGTGCTGATGAGAAAAATGTATATTCTGTAGTAGCTAAATGTTCTATAGATGTCTGTTAGTTCCAATTATTATAGGCTGTAGTTTAACTCCAATGTTTCTTTCTTGACTTTCTGCCTTGGTCATCCAGCTAATTCCTGTTATTGTAGTACTGAAGTTTCCCACTATTTTCATATTGCTGTCTATGTCTTTTTTTAGGTTTAGAAGAACTTTTTTTTATAAATCTGGGAGCTTTGGTGTTAGGTGCATGTATATTTACAATTGTTATGCCTTCATATTTGATTGATCCATTTATCACTATATAATAACCAACTATGTCTTTTCTTTCTTTCTTTCTTTCTTTTTTAACTGTTGCTAATTTAAAGTGGGTTTTATCCTATATGGGAATGGCTACCCTGCTTGGTTTTGATTTCCATTTGCATGGAATATTTTTTCCCACCCCTTTACCTTGGGTTTATAAGACTCTTTTTGTGTTAAATGAGTCTCTTGAAAGCAAAAGATATTTGGATTGCATTTTTTTCTAACCCATTCTGCCAGTGTGTATCTTTTCAGTGGGGCATTGAGACCATTTACATTCAGAGTTAATAATGATATGTAGGATACTATTTCCATTCTATCCATTATACCAGTCATTATCTGGTTGCTTTATTTATTTATTTTCTTTATTGTATTGGTGTTCCATAAGGTGTGTGAACTTTATGATTTCCAGCATTTTTCTACTGGTGTAATTTGACCTTTTGTCTCAGTATTTAGAACTCCTTTGAGCCCCAGTAAGAATGGCCATCATTAATAAAACCAAAAACAACAAATGCTGCCAAAGATGTGGAGAAAAGGGAACACTTCTATACTACTGGTGGGAATACAAACTAGTTCAATCTCTAAGGAAAACAGTGTGGTGATTTCTAAAAGAACTAGAAATTCACCTTCCATATGACCTAACACCCTACCAACTGGGAATATACCTGGAGGAACTCATATAATTGTACCAAAAAGATACCTGTACACACGTTTATTACAACACTATTCACAAAAGCAAAAACATGGAGCAAACCACGCTGCCCATCAAAATTGGACGTATTTTTTTTTAATGTGGTACATATACTCAGTGGAATATCATGCAGCCATAAAGAAGGACAAACATATGGACTTCACAGCAGCTTGGATAAATTTAGAGTCTATCATACTCAGTGATTTATCACAGAAACAAAGAACAGAGTACCACATGTTCTTATCATAAGTGGACCCTGAACATTTGCCATAATACTATAAGAAAGAGATTGGCAGTAGCAAGATACTGTCAGGGAAGGGAGGGGGCACATAACATCAATAAGGGTACCTGTGCAATGAACACTTGTATGCCTAATTCTGATTTGTACCCCACATCTTTAAAAAAAAAATCCTCTGAGTATTTATTGAAAAGACAGTTTAGTGGTGACAAATTCTCTCAGCATTTGCTTGTCTGAGAAAGACTTCATTTCTTCTTCACTTATGACACTTAGTTTTGTGGGATATAAAATCTTTGCTTGAATGTTATTCTGTTTGAGGAGATTAAAGATGGGGTCCCAGTCCCTTCTGGCTTATAGAGTTTCTTCTGAGAAGTCTGCTGTTGGTCTGATAGATTTACCTTTGTAAGTTATTTAATGCTTTTGTCTCACTGCTCTTAAAATTCTTTCCTTAATATTAACTTTGCTTAACCAGATGATTATATACCTTGGGATGACTGTTTTGCAATGAACCTTCTCTGGGCTTTTTGGGCTTCTTGTATCTAGATGTTTAAATCTCTGGCAAAGTCAGGGAACTTTTCCTCCATTATTCCCTCAAATAGGTTTTCCAAACCTTTTGCTTTCTCTGGAATACCTATGATTCTCAGGTTTGGATGTTTTACATAATCTCACATTTCTTGGAAATTTTGTTCCAGTTATTGTTTTTGTTTTCGTTTTTTTCTTTATTGCTGTCTGGTTGGTTTAATTTGAAAGACTTGTCTTCAAGTTCTGAGATTTTTAATTTTGTTTGTTCTAGTCTACTGTTAAATTTTTCCACTGTATTTTGTACCTCCCTAAATGATTCTTTCATTTCATGAATTTTAGCTTTTTTTTATTTTTAAAGATATGAATCTCTTTAGGGAAATTTTTCATTCATGTCCTGAATAGTTTTCTAAATTTCTTTCTGTTGATTTTCAACTTTCTTCTGAAGCTTATTGAGCAATTTTATAATCAACCTTCTTAATTCTATGTCTGGAATTTCAAAGATTTCATTTTTGTTAGGGTCCATTGCTGAAGAGTTAGTGTGGTCCTTTGGGGGGTGTTGGAGAACTCTGTTTTTTCATATTGTCAGAATTATTTTTTCTGACTCCTTCTCATTTGAGTAGACTATTTCTTCTTATTTGAGGTTGACAGAGGACTGACATGGGCACATAGAGTTCTCTTAGTTATATGTAGTCTTGGTGTGGTGAATTTCTCATTGCTGGTTGTGGAAGTCCTGGGTTGGGTACCTATACTGGTTTACAGCATCCTGAGTGATCAGAGTGGCTTGGAAAGTGGTGTTAGCTGGAGTCTGGAATCAAGCCTTCCCCAAAGCTGAGGTATTATATGAAATGGGGTGGACTGTGCTGTTAATCCGTAGCCAGGAGGTGGCACTTGTGGGAGAGGGCCAGCTGCAATGGTGGGTGTGGGTTTTCGCTTAGGCAAGTGTTGCTCCAGGGAAGTGCCCAGCCAATTTAGGTGGAAGGTGGGGCTTTGAGGATTGCCCAAGTTCTCTGTCTTTTGAGCCTCTAGGGGAGTATAGAAAGAAAGAACCTCAAGCACTCCACAAGTGTGCACTCTTGGCTACCCCAGTGGGGATTAGAAGGGAGTCTCAGATCACTGGGGTAATGCTGTTGTGCAGGTTGGGCACAGACAAATGAGAGGTTGCTATGGCAACAAGTCCCACTCAGCTCCCTGCCTTAACCTCAGGCATTTTGCCTTCTGAATGTCAAAGTGCAGCTAACCTCAGGTATTCTCACAGCTGTCTACCCCAGCTAGGAACTGTCTGCTGCCATAGAGTTTACCCTTGGGCCTGTCTCTTCCCAGCCAACTAGAAAGCAGCTAGTCTCAGGGGTTGAGTTCCTAGAATATGGCAACTGGAGCTGATCAGAGATTTTTTTTTTTTCCTTGCACCAGTTCACATGGGTGCAGGGCAGTTTCCCATGAGGCACTGGAGTCTTGCACAGCTCATGGTGTCCTCTGAGTCTGTAACAGGAGCATAGAACTCTGGAATTCTCACTCACCTTCCCCACTGCATCTGGAGGCTGCTAGTGGTCTGTAGTGATCCAAAGGAGAGTCAGCCTAGGTTAATGAATTTTTCTCTCCTTTGTACTATATGGTTATTATCACCTCTTTGATGAGTCATGGGGCATGCTACTGTCCTGTTTCTCTCTGGGTGCTGAGTAAATGCTCTATATCTAGTTTACTTGATAAGAGAAACACACACTGGTTGCCTCATGTTGGCCATCTTAATCCTCTCCTCCAAGTATCTTTTTTATATAATGGTTTGTTTTCCTTTGGGTAAATCCCTAGTAGTGGACTTCTGAGTCAAATGGTAATTCTATTTTTGGTTCCTTGAGCAATCTCCATACTGTTTTTCAAAGAGGTTGAACTAGTTTACAATCCCATCACCACTGTACAAACGTTCCTTTTTCTCTGCAACTGCGCCAACATGTATTGTTCTTTTACTTTTAATAATAACCATTCTGACTGGTGTAAGGTTATATTTAATTGTGGTTTTAATTTTCTTTCATCTGATTATGAGTGATGTCAAGCATTTTTTATGTTTGTTGGGTGTGTGCGTGCGTGTGTGTGTGTGTGTGTGTGTGTGTGTGTGTGTGTGATGTCTACACATGTCCTTTTCCACTTTTTAATGGAGTTGGGCTTTTTTTTTTCATGTTGAGTAGTTGAATTTGTTGTCAATTCTGGATATTAATCTTTTTTCCTAGACATAATTTACAAAAATTTCTCCCATTCCATAGGTTTTCTGTTCATTCTGTTGACTTTTTTGTCACAAATGCTTAGGGGTCTTTGTCATAAATTCTTTGCCTAGGTTGATGTTCAGAAGAATGTTTCCTAGGTTTTATTCTAAGATATTTATAGTTTAGTCTGGGCTTGGTGGCTTAGCCTGTAATCTCAGCGCTTTGAGATGCCAAGGGGAGTGGATTGCCTGAGCCCACGGGTTCAAGACTAGCCCGAGCAACTTGGCAAGACCTCATCTCTACAATAAATCAAAAATTAGCCAGACGTGGTAGTGCATGCCTGTAGTTCCAGCTATTTGGAAGACTGAAGCAGAAAGATTGCCAGAGCACAACAGGTGGACATTGGAATGGCCGTAAGTGTGCCATGGCTCTCCAACCTGGGTGACAGAGTGAGACTCCAACTCCAAATAAATAAATAATATTTACATACTTTCAGGTGTTACATTTAAGTCTTTAAAGCATCTTGAGCTAATTTTTGTGTATGGTGAGAATTAGAGATCCAGTTTCATTCTTCTGCATGTGACTGACCAAAACCAGCAAGAGTTTACATCATATTTCACAGAACTAGAAAAAACAAACTTAAAGCTTATATGGAGCCAAAAAAGAGCCTGAATAGCCAAAGCAATTCTAAGTAAAAAAAACAAATGTAGAGGCATCACATTGCCTGACTTAAAATTATACAAGGCTATGATAAATAAAACAGTATGGTACTGATGCAAGAATAGACAGATCAATGGAACAGAATAGAGAATCTAGAAATAAAGTCAAAAACCTACAACATCTTTGACAAAACCAACAAAAATAATGGCAAAATGGTACACTTTCCTCCCCCTATTTTTGTTCCACCATCAGCTTTAGGTTTTCCCTGTGACCTTAGCTCTCTAATGAATCCAGGAAAGGTAAAAAATTCATAGACTATCCATATTCTTATTGTAAAGGTGGTAGTCTTATACCTTTTTAGCTTTCTACATGTTAAGCAAAATATCTAAGTTCTTGAGTTTTAAGTCTCTCTCAAACTACAGAATTCTGATACAATGCCAAGCACAGGAAATCTCAGAAAGAGGTTTTCCAGAACACTTTAAGAGAAAATGGACAGTGGATCGATGGTCTATATTTTACGAGCTTTTGCTGAGCAGTCACAATTTTAATAAAGACCACCATGATTTTAAAAAAATCTGGTAAGAAACTCTAGCTGTTCACTCAAATTACTAATCATGTCTAACATTTATCAAGTACTTAAAATATGCTAGGCTTAATGCAAGAAGTCTTATATTCTTATATCTATCATCTCATTTAGTTTTCTTACCACTATTGGATAGAAAGTGATCTCATCTCCACTGTATCCAAGAGGAAACTAAGACCTAGAAAGAAGATGGCCTGCCCAAAGTCACAGAACCATAAAGTGCTTTAACAGCTTCCAGTCTTGACCACCATGGTATACTGTTTCCTTCTGGTGCTATTAGGTTTTGTTTTGTTTTTTTTCCTGTAAAAGGTATACTCATTCTTTTATGCTTCTTTTTTGATATATTTTAAAGGAGCAAATGCTTAAGAGTTTGGCAAAGTATCCTATCTATCACTGGATTTGACATTTCTCTTTTACAGACAATTGATGAGTTGTCTACCATGTAAATATGACATATTATTTACTGCATGATGCAAAGTTTGTAAAAGTTTGGAGAATGGGGTACAGAAAAATTTTCTATTTTTATTCTGAAACTATCATGTTTATCTCCCAGTTTCAAGAGAGTTGGTCTGCTCATAAATTCCATCACTCTTGCTGCTATTTCTGTCTAGCAAATTATTTCTTTATCCACAAGGCAATAAAAGGTCACTGGAAAGAAGAATATAATATTCACTCATAAAATAAAGTTAAACAGTATTTAGCATTTATATCTTTCCAATATAGTAAACAAAATATGGTTTATTTGACTCAATGAAGACCTATGATACCAAAAAAGATAAATCTAATGATTTGTTTGAACATAGGATGATAAATCTTTCACAGCATGCCCTCGCTGATGACATGTCGCCATTGTCCCAGTTTTCTGTAAAATTAGATAGAAGGGCAAAGTAGGCCTGGCTTCTTATTCCAAAGCATTCAGATCCTAGCCCAGGGTTTCAGTATAAGGACATCAACCAAATAAGTACAGTTCAGAGTTTGTTTATTTGCTTTGTTCTTTATGCTACTTATTGAAATAATATTAACGTGATGCTTTATATTTGCACAGGAGAATGGATGCAGTAAAGGTCAATTGCTCTTTTTAATTTGCTTTAATTTCAGTGAGTGTCTGAGAAAATGTAAAATTATGTGACCTTTCTTTATGCATGTCGTAAGATAATTCTTTTCTTTTTTTAGACAATCAGATCTGTGGTTGAAAAATTTTGTGAGCAAGTGCATTATTAAAACTGAGTTGGAATTTAATATAAATGCAAATTTCTTATTTTTTGTAAAATTTATCAAAATTTTATGTTTAGCTTTGGGACCAATCAAAACTTCAGGCTAGTTTTGCGACTAACTCCTAAAACTGAGAAATAAACATAATACTTTCAGAATAAAAATAGAGAATTTTCTGTCCCCCATTCTCAAAACTTTTACAAACTTTGCATCATACAACAAATGATATGTAAGATTTAAATGCAGACAATTTTATTTTTATAAAATTTTGGTAAATTTTATTTACAAAACTAACAAGCACAAAATTAGCCTAAGAAAGTGGCTCGTTATAGCTTCCAATCCCTTTTGTTAGCATAATTAAAATAATACAACTAAAATGCATTCAATCCATATTATATCTTTTTTTTTTTTTTTTTTTTTGAGTTGGAGTCTCACTCTGTCACCAGACTGGAGTGCAGTGGCTGCTGCCGGTCACCGCAGCCTCGACCTGCTGGACTCCGGCGATCCTTCCGCCTCAGCCTTCCAAGTAGCTGGAACTACAGGCGCGCGCTTACCATGCCCGGCTGATTTTTTATTTATTGCAGAGATGAGGTCTCGCCAAATTGCCCAGGTGGGTCTCGAACCTGCGGGCTCAGGCAATCCACTCACCTCAGCCTCCCAAAGCGCTGGAATTACAGGCTGAGTCACTGAGCCCGGCTCATATTATATTTTTTTTTAAAAAATCTAGATATCAAAGCTATGTATATTCCTTATAAACTACATGGTTTGAAATACTTTTGTGTAGAGTTCTTTCTTTAGGAGGAAAGCAAGGAGAAAACTGTAAAAGAAAAGCAACAGAAGCCAATGTTATAAATGATAGATGGACCAGGTTTTGTATCCTTGTTTCTTAATCTTGTCATTTCCAAAAGGTTTCATGCTTTTCCATACAGAAAAGGTAAATCTAGTTTCAAAATGTGTCACTTCTCGAAAGTTTTTAGAAAAAAAGAACTTCATCTAGTACTACTCCATTGCATAGTCTTTTTTCCAATTTCATTTTTACACATTTTGTTTCTCATTATCAAGTAGAAATGTCTCATGCTTTTATAAACCTTTTATAAGACTCCCTCCATTGAACAGCCGAATCTGGTCTTTTCTTATTATCTTCCCTAATTAAAACATTGAAACCTAGGGAAGCCATCAGTTCACAGTAAATGGCACTTATTTTGATCTCCTTTTGTATGACAAGAAAAATGGTGAAGAGAACAGAAGTGTCCTGATCCCTAAAATTAGATATAAACCCACTAATATTCAACCTATAGATCTTCTGGGTCTTCAGAAATAGTTCCCACTAATTTATTTCGACATAAATCAACTTGCATTTGCTCTATAGCTCAGCAGTGCTGAGTTCATTTTTAAAAGGAATTTAACAATTCAGAATTGTTCAGGCCTTCTGGATCTGACATCTATATTTTCTTTCTTAACGGATTCTCTGAAATTCAAATTGAAGTTCAAATCAAGTGGTATAACTTCACTATTCAGTAGACTCATCATTCTGGTACCATATTGTGGTTTTCTTCCCCCTCAGCTAAGATTTATTGTCAAGATAATTGCCTGGGATTATGGGTTTTTGTCTTTGTTTTTGTTTTTTTTTTGCTTTGACTAGAAAAATGTCAGGAACAATTATTCATGTTGGTAATCTCAGATCTTTGGAGGGACTGGAGGATCACTTGGACCAAGAGTTTGAGACCAGCCTGGGCAACATAGCAAGATATGGTTTCTACAAAAATAAAAATAAAAAGAATTTAAAAACAGGTATGGCAGTTCATGCCTGTAGTTCTACCTACTCAAGAAACTGAGGCAGGAGGATCCCTTGAGCCCAGGAGTTTGAGGGTGTATTGAGCTAGGATCATGCCACTGTACTAGAGTCTGGGTGAAAGAGCAAGACCCCATCTCAAAAAAATAAATAAATAAATAAAAATAAAAGAAAGATCTTTGCTTTTTATGTACATTAGCATTAATAATCAATGTCAAGTAAAAAGCATAATCAACTCATTTTTAATATGTATCTGTAAATATTATGAGCCTTTGAGTGTTTACAGAGTAATTAAGATGAAATTTCTCAAGAAACTTAGCTTTCTAGTGTAAGGAGGCAGGGCAGATGTTCAGAGAGGCAATATGTGTTTGAATGGCTCATATGTATAATTCATGCCAAAACTGTAACTGAAATACGGGGTAAAGTATATGACCTACACTCGCAAGAAAGCAGAGTATGTGGCAGTTGTGTTGGAATGGGTCGATCCATGAAAGCAAAATGGCCAAATTGACTTTATACAACAAGAAAGTGAGTCTTCGTTCAGAAAGAAACGATTTCTACTAAAAAGGAGGCATGGAATTTAGAGTTAGGAAGTTTAGATGTTGTTCTTAACTTTGCCACTAAGTGCCAAGTAATCTTAACCAACTTGACTGACCTTTCCAGACCTTTCTCTGAGTTGCTTATCTGTAAAATGAGTGGTTGGATTTTGTGATTTTGGAAATCATGTTCAACTCCACAATCTAAGAAGAAAGGAAAATTGGAGAATTATTTGAATATGAACTGACCCACCAATTAAGAGAAGAATGCTTTTCCACTTTTTTTTTTTTTGAGTTGTCTTACTCCGTTGCCCAGGCTAGAGTGCAGTGGCACACTCACAGCCACCCCAGCATCGACCTGCTGGGCTCAGGCAATCCTTCCGTCTCAACCTTCCAAGCAGCCAGAACTACAGGTGCGCACTACCACACTCAGCTAATTTTTTTATTTATTGCAGAGACGAGATCTCACCAAGTTGTCCAGGCTGTTTGCGAACCTGTGGGTGCGGGCAATCTCCTCACCTCGGCCTCCCAAAGTGCTGGGATTAGAGGCTTGAGCCACTGCGCCCAGCAAAAAAAGTCTTTTTCTTTTTTTTTTTTTCTTTTTTCTTTTTTTTTGAGTTGGAGTCTCACTCTGTCGCCCAGACTGGAGTGCAGTGGCCACTCCCAGCCACCGCACCCTCAACCTGCTGGGCTCCAGCGATCCTTCCGCCTCAGCCTTCCAAGTAGCTGGAACTACAGGCACGCGCTACCACACCTGGCTAATTTTTTATTTATTGTAGAGATGAGGTCTCGTCAGGTGGCCCAGGCGGGTCTCGAACCCATGGGCTCAGGCAATCCACTCACCTCAGCAAATTTTTTTCTTTTATTTATTTATTTTATTTTTAAAATGTGGAGTACAATTCCAGGATTCGGTATATAGGTGGACATTGTGCAGGTAAAGTTTGGGCCTACCTTTGGTCCCCACTTTGTGATTTTGGTTTTTGCAATTTTTCTAAATATAGAACTTCATTATAGAAAATCTTAATTCCATAAACATCTGCAGGCAACATTAAAAATAATTTCAATTACTTCTTACCTAATAAATTTTTAGCAGATATTTGAAGCAGTTCCTAATGTACAACATGTTAGAACTAACTAAGCAAAGCCTCTGTTTTAATTTAAAGACAGTGTGGATTTGTGGAAAGAACCTGAATCTTGGAGTTAAATAGAGCAGGGTTTTATTCTGGCCCCACCATTTTCTGTGTGAATTTGAGGAAGCTGCTTAACCTCTCTAAATATTAGTTTCCTTATGGAAAGTAGGTTTAATAACATCTATTTCAGAGAGAACCTAGGAACAAATGGAATGATATATGTTAAATATAATGGTAAGATTAATATGTTGAAAATAGGATTTTGTTTAGGTCACTTAACACCTGGCATATTTCCTTAAGGGTCGGAGGGAGTTCTGCTGATAAAAAGAGATTGCAAGTAGAAAGAAATCAAATACAGTTGTACATATTAAGAAAATCACACTCATAATAGCATCAAAAGAATAAAATACTTAGGAATAAACCTTACCAAGAAGGTAGAAATATTTGTATGTTGAAAACTGTGAAACATTGATTAAAAAAATTAAAGAAGGCAAAAATAAATGGAAAAACATTCTGTGTTCTGGAATTGAAATGCTTAATGTTGTTAACATATTCATACTATTCAAAGCAATTGCAAATTTAATGTAATCCCTATTAAAATTCCAATGGTATATTCATGGATAGAGAAAAACAATCCTAAAATTTAATTCGAACCACAAAGGATCCTGAATAGCCAAAGAAATCCTGGGAAAGAAAACAATGCGAGAGCCATCACACCTCCTGATTTCAAAATATATCACAAAGCTACAGCAACTAAAACAGTATGATATTGGCATTTTTTAAAAAAAGATATATGGAACAGATTAGAGAGCCCAGAAATAAACCCAGATATTCAGTCAACTAATCTTTAACAAAAATGTCAAAAATACACAATGAAGAAAGGATAGTCTCTTCAAAAAATGGTATTGAGAAAAGTAGATAACCATATGCAAACAAATGAAATTGGAACCTTGTTTTACACCATATGCAAAACCAACTCAAAATGGATTAAAAACATAAGCATAAGAACTGAAAGAGTAAAACTTGTAGAAGAAAAATTGGGGGAAAGCTGCATAACTTTGATCTTGGCACTGATTCCTTGGATATGAAATCAGCAAATACTAGCACCAAAAGCAAATACAGGCAAGCAAGACTACACAAAACTAAAAAGATTCTTCACAGCAAAGGAAACAATTGGTGAAATGAAAGGCAAGCTGCAGAATAGGAGACAATATTTGCAAACCACATATCTGATAAGTCAATATCAAAAAGACATAAGGAACCTCTACAATACAATAGTTTTTTAAAAACTATTAAAAATGGACAAAGGACTTAAATAGACATTTCTTAAAGAATACATACAAATGGTCAACAAGCATAAGTAAATGGGCTCAGCATCACTAATCATCAGGGAGATGCAAGTCAAAATCACAATGAGATATCACTGCACACTTGTTATTAACTGTCATCAAAAGAATGATAAGTGTTGATGAGGATGTGGAGAACTTGAAACCCTGGTATTCTTTTGGTGAGAATGCAAAATGGATCAGCCATCATGGAAAGCAGTATGGAAGTTCTTCAAAACATTATAAATAGAAATACCTTGAGATCCAGCAGTCCCACTTCTGAGTATACATCGAACGAATTGAAATCATGATCTCAAAATGGTATCTGCATGCCATGTTTATTGTAGCATAATTTGAAGTAGCCAAGATGTCAATCTACTGATGAATATATAAAGAAAATGTGGTATGTGCATGCAACAGAATATTTTCAGACTTTTAAAAATATGGAAATTCTGCCATGAGCAACAACAGAAATGAACCCAGAAGACATTATACTTAGTGAAATAAGCCAGTCATGGAAGGCTTACACTACATGATTCCACTTATATGAAGTATCTAAAATAGTCAAACTCATAGAAACAAAGTAGAGTGGTTGTCTCCAGGGTATGTAGGAGAATGGGAAAATGGGCAGTTGCTTTCCAACAGGTATAAAGGTTGTTAGGCAAGATGAATGACTTCTAAAGACCTGCTGTACAGTTGATGCCAATAGTTAACAATACTGTATTTGTGCATTTAAAAATGGGTGAAGAGCATAGACGTCATGCTAACTGTTCTTATCACAATTTAGAAAGGGGGGAGGGTGTATTCAATCTTTTTTTCCTATTCTACTCATCCATAAGTGAATTTTTAAAAAATCTATCAATCTGTGACTTGATATAACTACCCATTTGCCCAAGCATCAGCTAGAGAATTTTGTCTGGATGTCCCAGGCAGATTTTGCTTTAACTCCATGTCAACATATTTGTCAATGTCTCCCATCCACTCTGGAGAAAGTGGCTGTCAGTCCCACTGGAAGGAAGAATATTGCAGCTTCTCAATGCCATCTCATCAAATAGTTTAGTGCCTCCTGAGAGGGAGTGAATCATAATACGTGACTGTCTGTGAACTGTTTGGGGTTAGCAAGGGAGGCCACCCATGAAATGTCCATTTGATTGCTAAACTCCATTTACGGGTTCCCACAGATCTTTGTGAAAGAATGTTGAGGTCACTAAAGCATAGTTTGTTTATGATGAGTCTATCAGGTACATAGTTATTATATGAACAGTGGTTGTAACTTTTTCGTGCCTGATTAAATTTCAAAAGCTCCTTTATTCATGCCTGGGAAAACACAATTTGAAATTGGACCTGTCGGGATGTGCCTATTAACCCTGCTAATGAGCAAATATAATTTTTGTCACTTGCAGATGACACTCAATATGGCTTTGGGCTCATATTTCAGAGAATACTTCCATATGAAGTTCATTCTAGCAGAAGAAATGTTTCCTGACTACTGACCTGAAGTAGATTGTCAGGATGTGTGTGCTCTGCAGCAGATGCCAGATTGGCCTCAGTCCATCCTTGGGGGCTGTTCATAAAAGCAAATTCCTTATCGGAGAGACTAATCTTTTGTGATATTTGACCATCCCTAGACATGGCAAGGGCATAGATAGCTCTGCCTTGTCTTCAACCTCTCCTGCAGAGCCCTCCACTTTCATTATCTTATCCAGAGAGTGTTTCTATTAGACAAACCCTGAAATGTACCAGTAAACTCCTTACACTATTGAGGACATCACCAACCTTCATTAAAGCATTTGTGATCATGATGTTACTGATAATGGAGGAATTCATTCATTAAGAGAGACTAAGGTACTCATGACTAAAAGAGAGCTTCGGAGAAAGTGAAAAATACAATAGAATAAGAGAGTATCTTACATCATCTAAGCTAACTCCTTGCTCTCATTCAGCAAGGCATTGGTATCTCCATATTACTAATGAGGTGACTCCTTTCTATAGAGGTGAGATTACTTTTTTGGGGACACATATAAAAATGAAGATATGTAAAGAAAAATATGAACCCCTGGTGTTATGTGGCAGCCGAGGTGCTTGTTATTTAAGCAACAAACAGCTTATTAAGTGCAAAATCTAACAAGAATGGTCACTATTGTTGGATACAATAGAAAAAAACAGTTATTTGCTTTGACAAGGTTTTGGTATTCAAAGTCTGAAGGCAAAACTAAGGACAATTTCTGAAATACTAAATGGCCCTCATTTGTTTTCTAAATGCCTTGGTCACTGTATTTTAAAGTCAATTTTTAAACATGGGAAGCATGTGTGGTATTCATTGTTCTTATTTATTAGCATATTTTAAAGTTCATGAATTTCATGCCCTGCTCAATTTAGCTAATCTTCCTGTTATACAAGTTAGAGCAGGCCCTATGTCTGTAAAAGAAAACCATTAATGAAGACATCACTAGCTTTTAGGTTCACTATCCACAGATTTTTGGATAAAGAGTAAAATATACAACTTACTGTGTCTTTAAGCTTAACATTGTCATAATATCTTTAATATTATTAAACCATATTCAGTTCAATGAGCATTTATTGAACACGTATGGGCAAGTCACTTTTGAGAATACAAATATGAATCAGATGCATTCTCACCTTATCACTGTATTGCACATACAGAAATAACCTTAACAGAAGGTAAGATAGAACAAGTGCCTAAGAATATAAAAACAAAGTGCTTTGGGAACACAGGGGCATAGAAAATGTATTGTCTCCCAGGAAAGTCCAGGATATATGGAAGAGAGGCAGATGAGCTTAGCCTTGAAGTACAGCCAAATTTTTATTAGAGGGAGAGGAAGTATATTCCAAAGGAGGAAAACAGCATGAACAGAAAATCATGGGGCATGTAGTCTGGTTACTGAAGTGGAGATTAGTAGAACAAGACTAATGAGAGATAAGACCAGGAAAGTATATAAGTACTGCCTGCAGAAATTCTCTAGGAGTGTATTAAGGACTTTGACCTTCATGATACGAGCAGTGAGGAGTCTTTGAAAATTACTTCGCAGAGGAGTGACATGATCAGAGCTCCGCCTTATAAACAACATTCTGCAGCTGTATGTGAGACGATGGAAGGAAAGACCCCGAAACGGATAAGATGAGAGACTATTACCATGTACTAAAAGATAAAAGGAGACTCAAAATTAAGACCAATAGGAAAAGAAGTGTTGAGAGTCTGAGTAGTTTACCGGATCAAATCCTACATTTATTCGTGCACAGTGCATGCAGTCAATCAACAAATATTCCCTAAGCAACAACTAAGTGAGAAGCACTGAATTCATAGATGAAGATACAACAGTGAAAAGATATATAGTCTTTGCTTCTAAGAACTGTGTAAGGTGAGACAGACAAACATACAACAGTACCAACATAAACATAACAGTGAATATAAATATGAAAGAACACTTCAGGAAGAGGAAAAAGCATATGCAAAGTCCAGAGATGGAACAGGGTCAGCCTGGAATGTTCGAGAAACTGCAAATAGTTTGGTTTGACTGAAGCACAGAGCATGAGGCAACAAGTGGAAAGAGAAGGCTCTGGAGACATGAGCGGAAGTCAGATCATGGGAGATTCTATAAACTACACTGAGAGTCTGTACAGGATGCTGAGGGGTAGAGTAGGGGAGTGACATGACCACGTTTAATTTTCTTTTTCTTTTTTTTTTTTGTTTTTATGAGACAGGCTCTCACTCTGTCACCCAGGTTGGAGTGAAGTGGTGCCATCGTGGCTCACTGCAGTCTCAGCCTCCTGGGATCAAGCAATCCTGCTTCAGCCTCCCGGGTAGCTGGGACTACAGGCATGTACCGCCACACCTGGCTTATTTTTTTTAATTTTTAATTTTGTAAAGACAAAGTCTCACTGTATTGCTTAAGTTGGTCTCAAACTCCTGGCCTCAAGTGATATTCCAGCTTGGCCTCCCAAAGTGCTAGGTTTACAGGCATGAGCCACTGCACTCAGCCCAGTTTCACTTTAGAAAAATCCCAAAGAGGACATGAGTGGGTAGAATTAAAAAAATAAAAATACTACTCGGAAGGCTGAGGCGGAAGGATCGCCGGAGCCCAGCAGATCAAGGCTGCGGTGACCGGGAGCAGCCACTGCACTCCAGTCTGGGCGACAGAGTGAGACTCCAACTCAAAGAAAATAAAAATAAAAAAATAAAAAATAAATAAAAATAAAAGAGGAGCAGAAAGGTAGAAAATCATTGATGCTGGGAAAGTTATAAAGATCCCAAAGTGTTTAACAATTAAGAACTCAGGATTTTCCAGAAAGCAGTTTCAGCACCACTGGGACAGAAGCCAGATTGGAGAGTTTTTAGGTTGGGAAAGGAAGGGAGCTGGTATCAGATCATTTTTAAGAACTTACAAAACCAAGGGGGGAAAGGTGGATTAAATTGTTGTAAAAGAAGTAGAGGGGTCTAGGACAGGGTTTTATTTTGTTCATAGCATGCAGAAACAGGACACTTTTAGCATAAGAATGGAAGGAAACCCAAAAAGAGACTGGAAATGCAAAAGAAATGCTAGACAAAGCAAGAAAGAGATGGTGTCAATATGGAATAAAGGCTTGTGGAATAATTTTCCCAAAAACCTAGGTCCTAAGCTAGAACATCTTTATCACAATTACCATACCCATTTAGGATAAATTAAATTAATATATATTTTTTCCAGAAAGTCATGATGTAAAACAGAATCTGACAGATAAATCCATGGCATTAAAGATGTGTTTGACCTTAGATCTTGGTGTTAGGTAGAAGTCAAAAGAATTTTTCAGGGCCTGTCTTCCAGTTTTTGAGTTATTGAAGATGGCCATGTTTTTTAACTTTAAAAATTTTTTTATTTTAAAACTGTGGTGTACATTTCAGGGTTAGGCATACAAAAATTCACTGTGCAGGTACCCTTGTTGGTGTGCCCCCACTTCCCCAGGCAGACTCCCACTACTGTCAATCCCGCCTCCCCGCTCACCTCCTCCCCTCCACAGTTTCCTACTACAGTCAATCCTTTTCTTATAGTATTGTGATAGTTGTTCAAGGTCCACTTATAAGTGAGAACACGTGATACTCAGTTCTTTGTTTCTGTGAAAGATCACTCAGTATTATAGATTCTAAGTCCATCCAGGTTGCTGTGAAGTACATGATTTTTTTCTTCTTTATGACTGCGTGATATTACATTGTGTATATGTACCACATTTTTTAAATCCAGTCCACTTTTGATGGGCAGCATGATTGGTTCCATGTTCTTGCTTCTGTGAACAATGCTGCGATAAATATACGTGTGCCGGTATCTTTTTTATAGAGTGACCTCAGTTCTTCTGGGTATATTCCCAGTAGGGAGATTGCAGGGTCATGTGGAAGGTCGATTTTTAGAACTTTTAGAATCGCCACACTGTTTTCCAGAGGCTGTACTAGTTTGTACTCCCACCAACAGTGTAGAAGTGTTCTCTTTTTGCCACATCCTCTCTAGCATCTGTTATTTTTTGAGTTATTGAAGATGGCCATTCTGACTGGAATTAGGTGGTATCTCAGTGTAGTTTTAATTTGCATCTCCTTGATGACTAGTGAGGTTGAACATTTTTTCATGTATCTGTTGGCTGT
>NW_007248237.1:214067-218260 GCF_000164805.1 Carlito syrichta
CCTTGTAGATCCTAGATATTAGGCCTTTGTCAGACATGGAGTTGGCAAATATTTTTTCCCAATCTGTGGGCTGTCTCCCTGCTCTCTTGATGGTTTCTTTGTCTTTGCAGAAGCTTGTCAGTTAGATAAGGTCCCACTTGTCTATGTTATCTCTTATGGCCTGGGCACTTCGGGTTTTGATTAGGAATTGGTTGCCAGTTCCAATTTCCATAAGAGTGTCTCCTGCATTTTTAAGGTTCTTATAGTTTGAGATTTTACATTTAGGTCTCTGATCCATTTAGAATTTATTTTTGTGTATGGGGAAAGGTAGGGGTCCTGTTTCAATCTTCTACATGTGGTCAGCCAGTTTTCCCAGTACCATTTACTGAATAGATTCTCCTCTCCCCAGTAGTGGGTGATGGAGGCTTTGTTGAAGATGAGTTGGTTAAGAAATTGAGGTTTTGCTTCTGGAATCTCAATTCTATTCCATTGGTCTAGGTGCCTGTTCTTGTACCAATACCAGGCTTTTTTAATTAATGTAGCTTTATAATAAAGTTTAAAGTCTGGGAGTGTGATACCTCCTGCTTTTGTCTTTTTGCTGAGGATTGTTTTGGCTATTCTTGGTCGTTTATGTTCCCATATGAATTCCTGTTGTTTCTAGAAGAATGTTGCTGGTAATTTGATGGATATTGCATTAAATCTGTAGATTGCCTTAGGTAGAATGAACATCTTAACAATGCTGATTCTTCCAATCCATGAGCATGGAATATTTTTCTACTTGTTGGTGTCATCTTTGATTTCTTTGAGCAGCGTTTTGTAGTTTTCATTGTAAAGGTCTTTCACATCTCTGGTTAGGAAGATGCCAAGGTCTTTCCTTTCTTTCTTTCTTTTTTTTTTTGTGGCTATTGTGAATGAAATTGTGCTTTTTATTTCAGTTTCTGTTTGTTTATTATTGGTGTATAGAAATGTGATTGTCTTTTGCACATTTATTTTATACCCTGAGACTTTGCCAAAGTCTTTTATCAGTGCAAGGAGGTTTTTGACAGATTATCCTGGGTTTTCAAGGTATAGAATCATGTTGTCTGCAAAGAGAGATAACTTGACTTCCTCTTTTCCTATTTGAATACCCCTGATAGCCTTCTCTTCTCTGATTGCTCTAGTTAGAACTTCCAAAACTATGTTGAATAAGAGGGGTGAGAGTGGACATCCTTGTCTTGTTCCAGTTTTTAGGGAAAATGGTTCCAATTTCTTCTGTTTAGCAGTATGCTGGCTGTGGGTTTCTCATAGATGGCTCTTACTATTTTGAGGTTTGCTCCATCTATGCCTAGATGTTTGAGGGTTTTTATCAAAAAGGGGTGCTGGATTTTATCAAAAGTTTTTCTGCGTCTAATGATATAATCATTTTTTTTATGACTGTTGATGTATTTAATTACATGTATAGTCTTATGAATGTTGAACCAGCCTTGTATCCCAGGGATGAAGCCTACTTGGTCATGGTGGCTGATTTTTGAGATTGTAGTTGAATCCAGTTTGCTAGGATCTTGTTGAGAATTTTAGCATCTATGTTCATCAAGGATATTGGCCTGTAGTTCTCTTTCTTTGTTGAGTCTTTAACTGACTTGGGTATCAATGTGATGTTAGCTTCATGAAATGATTTGGGGAGTGTTCCATCTTTCTCAATCGTCTAAAATACTTTCAGTAGGATTGGTATCTGTTCCTCCTTGTATATTTTGTAGAATTCTGCCAGAATGGTCCAGGGTTTTTTTTTATTTTTTATTTTTGTAGGTAACTTACTTATGACATAGTCAATTTCCTTGATTGTTATTGGTCTATTTAAGGTCTCGATTTCTTCTTGTTTCAACTGAGGGAGGTTGTGTGATGTCAGAAAGTCCTTCATTTCTTTTAGGTTTTCAAGTTTTTTCCATACAAGTGTACATAGTAGTATCTGATTATCTTTTGTATTTCTTCAGGGTCAGATGTGATTTCATCTTTTGTGTTTCTGATTGTGTTTGATGGGCTTCTTCTCTCTTTTTCTTGGTCAGTCTAGCTAGGGGACCATCAATCTTTTTTATCCTTTCAAAGAACCAGCTTTTTGTTTCATTGATTTTTTTGTATTATCTTTTTGTCTTCTATGTGCCAGATTTGGGCTTTTATTTTGGTGATCTGCATTCTTCTGCTTAAATTAGGGTTTTGATGGTCTTGCTTTTCTAGTTTCCTTAGGGGACTAAGATGACTTGTTAGGCTGTTAACTTGTGATCTTTCTATTTTCTTCATGTGTTTTTGTAGATATATGAATTCCCCTCTTACTACTGCCTTCATGGCATCCCAGAGATTTGGGTAAGATGTTTCTTCAGTTTCATTTGTTTCCAGGTATCTTTTAATCGCTGTTTTGATTTCCACATTGACACAGGAGATGCTTGGCATCATGCTGTTTAGTGTCCATGTCTTTGTGGGTTTGGGGGGAGCTTTGTTGGTGTTGATATTTATTTTTATTCCACTGTGTTCTGAGAAGGTGCATGGCAAAATTTCAATTTTATAAAATTAGCCGGGTATTGTATCACGTGCCTGCAGTTCCAGCTACTTGGAAGGCTGATGCGGAAGGATCACTGGAGCTCAGCAGGTTGAGGCTGCAGTGGCCAGGAGCAGCCACTGCACTCCAGTCTGGGTGACAGAGTGAGACTCCAACTCAAAAAAAAAAATTCTTTATGCTTGATTTATAGCCAAGGATGTGGTCTATCTTAGAGTACATTCCATGTGGTGATGAATAGAATGTATATTCTATGGTCATTGGGTGGAGTGTTCTGTAGCTTTCAATTAAATCCTTTTGGTCAAGAATCACAATGTGGTTCCAGATCTCCTTGCTAATGTTTTGTCCTGATAATCTGTCTAGGGTTGTGAGTGAGGTATTAAAGTCCCCAGCTATGATAGTTTTAAAGTCAATATCTTTTTTAAGTTTGCCTAGAAACTGCTTTATGAAAGTTGGTGCTCCTATGTTGGGTGCATATATGTTTAGGATGGATATTTCTTGTTGATGGATTGAACCTTTTATCATTATGTAGTGATCTTCTGTATCTTTTATAGTTTTTGATAATTTAAAGGGTATTTTGTCTGATATTAAGATCACAACTCCAGCTTTTTTTGTGTTCCGTTCACCTGAAATTTTGCTTCCCATCCTCTTACTTTAAGTCTGTGAGTGTCCTTTCTGGTGAGATGAGTCTCTTGGAGACAATATATTGTTGCCTCATGATATTTTTTCCATTTTGCCATTCTATATCTTTTCAGCAGTGCATTTAGTCCATTCATATTCAGGCTAATCATTGAAATGTGAGAGTTTATCCCTATCAAAAAGTTCTTATGGAGTTGTTGTTCCTATTTGTTGTTTTTCTTTTGATTTTGGAGTTCATTCATGTATGTTTTCAATCTTTTTCCTGCACTCTTGTGAAGAACATTGTCATTCTTTTTTCCTTTTCTTCTGTGTCTAATACTTTCTTAAGTGTTTCTTGTAGAGGTGGTCTAGAGGCAGCATAAGATCTTAGGGACTGAATATCTGGGAAAGATTTTACTTCTTCCTTGCTAATGAAACTTGCTTAGCTGGGTAGGTTATTCTTGGTTGAAATTGTTTATCTTTGAGAACTTTGAAGATTGGGCTCCATGCTCTCCTAGCCTAGCCTGAAGTGCTTCTGTAGATAAATCTGCTGCTATTCTTTTTTTTTTTATCAGTATTTTTTATTATGGTTTTGTGGGGTACAGTTAAGGGTTAGGTGTACAATTATGTTTCATTCAGACACCCTGTTGATAAGAGGTGTTTTCCCAGCCCCAGACAGATATTTGCTACTGTTAATCCCATCCCCCCCCCATAGTTTCCCAGTACTGTCAGTCATTTTCTTATAATATTACATTGGATGTTCAAGGTCCATTATATGAGTGAGAACATGTGATATTCTGATCTTTGTTTCTGTGAGAGGTCACGCAGTATTATAGACTCTAGTTCCATCCAGGTTGCTGTGAAATTCATGATTTTGTTCTTTTTTATGGCTGCGTAGTATTCCATCGTGTATATGTACCACATTTTTTTAATCCAGTCCTCTTTTGATGTGCAGCATGGTTGTTTCCAGGTTCCTGCTATTGTGAACAATGCTGTGATAAACATACGTGTGCAGGTATCTTTTTTATAGAGTGATTTGTGTTCTTCAGGGTATATTCCCAGTAGGAGG
>NW_007248237.1:219926-220704 GCF_000164805.1 Carlito syrichta
GTAGAGTATGCTGGCTGTGGGTTTCTCATAGATGGCTTTTACTATTTTGAGGTATGTTCCCCGTATGCCTAGATGTTCGAGTGTTTTTATCAAGAAGGGGTGCTGGATTCTATCAAAAGTTTTTTCTGCATCTAATGATATGATTATGTGGTTTTTGTTTTGACATCTGTTGATGTATTTAATTACATTTATGGTTTTACGAATGTTGAACCAGCCTTGCATGCCAGGAATGAAGCCTCCTTGGTCATGGTGGATGATTTTTAAGATGTATTGCTGAATCCAGTTTGCTAGGATTTTGTTGAGAATTTTAACATCTATGTTCATCAAAGATATTGGCCTGTAGTTCTCTTTCTTTGTTGTATCTTTACCTGGCTTGGGTATCAATGTGATGTTGGCTTCATAAAATGATTTGGGGAGATTGAAAAAAGATTGGAAAAGTGTCCATGTCTTTGTGGGTTTTGGGGGGACTTTGTTGGTGTCAGTGTTTATTTTTATTCCACTATGGTCCGAGAAGGTGTTTGGTAGAATTTCGGTCCTTTTAAATTTGCTTATGCTTGATTTATGGCCGAGTATGTGGTCGATCTTAGAATATGTTCCATGTGGTGATGAGTAGAATGTGTATTCTGTGGTCTTTGGATGGAGTGTTCTGTAGGTATCAATTAAGTCCATTTGGTCCAAAGTTACATTGAGGTTCCGGATCTCCTTGCTGATTTTTTGTCCTGATGATCTGTCTAGGGTTGTGAGTGGGGTATTAAAGTCCCCAGTTATGATAGTGTGG
>NW_007248238.1:0-7476 GCF_000164805.1 Carlito syrichta
GATATTTGGGACAGATCCTTGATTGCAACTATCAAGATATTAGAATGTTCCTGGGGATCTTTAATGACCGATTAAGGGTATCTCCAGAGCTAGTAGCTCTTAAAAATGTAGGGACCCTGAAGCCCAGATTGCTGATTAAACCTTATCAAGAGGCACTGTAGATTCTGCCGAATGAGAACTCCTAGAAGCGGATTTCCTTTTCGTTCTCATCAAAATGCCCTGAATTTCCCTTGTAATGTGGATCCAAAAACACTGTATATAAATAGGCAGATGCCCAGAAATTACCTAGGGTGGTGGAATCCATGAATCCTGGTTACTCTTAAAAGTACATAATACATATTTGGCAACCTCAAATCACCAGGCTCCTATCAGAGAAGAAGGACAAACAGAAGTTTTAAGATTACAAGGTACATCTTAAGGCAATAGTTACATACAAATATGGCTATAAGATTCTTTGGTGCCTTGAATCTGCCATTTGTTGTCCTGAGGAACCCAACAGACTTGAGGGTCCACATACTCGGTTACAACTATCAAGAAGACCAGAAGGTTGCTGAGAATCTGTAATGAAAAAATTGTCATATCCAAGAGGCCTGTAGCCCTAAAGAATGTGTGGAAAAAGAATCCCAGATTCCAGATTAGTCATTATAAGGTGTCCATGTAGAATTCTTGGATTGACGTCCCGTAACCCAGATTCTTTTTTTTCTCAGTAAGACTACCCAGAAGTTATCTGGCGACGTGGAAGTACAAATTCTTATATACCAATAATCATAAGCCCAAAAAGTCAGAGGCCCTGAAATCCAAGATTGTTGTATCACCTTTAAGAATACGTCCTACATATTTGGGAACACTTAATCTCAAGATAGGAATATCAATCTAAAATTCTAGTATTGCATTCTGGATTAGGAGGTAAACCTGAAGTCAGAAATTACACGAAAAATGGCGACATGATTCTTTGGGTTGTGGAATATGGCCTTACAACCTCCTACAAAAAAAGTCGAGCAGATGGCCAGATTCTCTGTTACAATTAAGAAGAGGAACAGCAGGTTCCTGGGAATCGGTAATGACAGATTTGGGGTACATATATAGGAATTAGATCTGAAAAGTGTGGGTTCTGAGACTCTTAATTCCTGATTGGCATTTAGAAAATTCCTGTAGGCTTCTAGGTATGATAACTACCTCAAACCAGGGAAAAATTAACAGCTGCCCAGAAGTTTGCTGGTCACATGCACACTGATTTTCCTTGTTCTACATTAGTAACATGAGTAGAACCTGTCTGGGGACAGAGTGTCCTGTTTCATTCTCATAAGAACGACCAGTTATTTCCCCATAACCCAACAGAAAGACTCCAGAATGCTCCTATATACTTGTAAACCAAGACCCTGGAGCCCTCCCAAATATACCTTCTAAACATTGTGCAACTTCTAAACCCAAGGTCCTCATTCCGATAGCTTTACTACCAGAAGTTTCAGGAGTACAAGGTAATACTGAACTCAGGGCTTACATTCAAAACAACCGAGATGATTACTTGTGTCCTGGAATTTAGTGTTAGAAGATCCAGAATCGAAATGGACTTATAGTGCCATATTTTCGTTTAAACTATCGAGAGGACCAGAATGTTGCTGGACTTCTGGAATGAGTGATTCCTAATATGCACATAGGATACAGCTCTGAAAAATATGTGGATGTCGATATCCGAGCCTTGTTAGCCTTACCAAGGCACCCTGAACATTTTTGGAATTGAGGACTTGTATAACCCAGATTCGTTAATTTTCCTTAACAAGAGTCCATGTAGTTTCCTGTATATGAGGACACCCATTCCCCAGATACTTTCTTCGAAACCCTGATTTTTGTTTAGCCCTTAGCAAGTCGCCCAGTGGATTTTTGGCAGTGAGGACTCCTGAAAATCAGATTCCTTAACCTTTCTTAGGTAGAGGCTGTGTAGTTTCCAGTATATGAAGACTTCCATTAACGAGATTTCTGCTTCGAAACTCTGATCCATGTTTAGACCTAAGAAAGATGCCCTGTATACTTTTCGGTTCAAGGATATGTGTCACCCAGATTCCTTGATCGTCCTTAGCAAGAGGTTGTGAAGTTTCCTGTATATGAGGACTCCCATTCCCCAGATTCGTGCTTCAAATCCCTGATACTTTTTCTCCCTTAGTAAGACTCCCTGTAGGTTTTTGGGATTTGAGGACTCGTGTAACCCAGATTCCTTATTCTTCCATAGTATGAGGCCATGTAGTTTCCCGTATATGAGGATTCCCATTTTGCAAATTACTGCTTAATTCTCAGCAATACCCGAGATATTTCCTGATGAATATAGAATTGCAGTTGTTTGGATATCAATAGAAAGATTCCCATATAGTACCTGGGAACTGTAATCCAAGCTTCCAGTTTCCCCTAAACAAGACATCATAAAAATGTGTAATATTCTAGACCCAATATCCCAATTTCCAACAGCCGGACCACAAGAAATTTCAGTATTTTGAGGTAACCTGAAGCGAGAAATTTGGTAGCAAAATGCCAGTTGATACCTGAGGAACTGGATTATGGCCGAAGATGTGGATAAGAAAGAAACGAAATTGTAGGTTCAGATACTCAATTACAACTATCAAAAGGACCAGAATCGCTTGGATGTGTAATAAGATATTTTAGGTATCCAAGTAGCAAGTAGCTCTGAAAAATGGAAGGAACTACAAGCGCAGATTCCTCATTAAACATTATCAAGAGGTTGTATAGATTTTGACGATTGAGTACACCTGATCCCACATTCTTTTCTCATTCTTAGCCAGAGCCTGATATTCCCTGGCGATCTGCATACCAAAATTCAGTATGCAAATAGACAGATGACCAGCTGTTTCCCAGGGACGTGGAATCCGTGATTCCTGCTTACCTTTAAAAATATGTACTACATGTTTAGCAACCCCAATCCACCAGTCCATATGAAATAGATTCACAAACGGAAGTTTTAGGATTACACAGTACATCTTAAGACAAGAGTTACACACAAATATAGCGAGATGATGCCTTAGTCCTGTAATCTGGCTTTAGTTGTGCTGAGAAATACAACTGAATTGCATGGACTGGTTCTTGGATACAACAATCAAGAGGACCAGAAGGTTGCTGGGAATCTATAATGACACTTGTCCTTTCCAAGTAGCAACATGCTCTGAAGAAGTTGGAGAACTAGAAGCCCAGATTCCAGAAAAGACCTTATAACGGAGCCCTGTAGAAATGGATTAAGGCCTCTCTTAACCCGCATTCCATTTTTTATTTTCAGGAAGATGCCCGGAAATTTTCTGGTGATGTAGAAGTACATACTCTTACATACCCATACACATACGCAGAGAAATTTCCCAGGAATCTGGAATCGAAGAATGCCGGATCCTTCTTAACAATATATCCTAAATATGTGGCAACCCCTAATCCCACATTCTCAATGTGAAAACGTATATCCAGCAGTAGTTTCTGGACTATGAAGTAAACCTGAAGCCAGTGATCACAATAATAAATGGCAGATGGTTGCATGGATTGTGGAATCTGGCCTTACAGGACCCTGTGAAACAAACGGACCAGTAGGCCAGATTCTCAGTTACAACTATCAAGAGGTGCAACACGTTCATGGGGAACGGCAAGGCCCATTTTGTAATATGCATATTGGACGTTGCTCTGAATAATATGAGAACCAGGACTCCCGGATTCCAGATTAGCATTTGCTACAGTCCCTGTCAATTCCTAGGTATGAGCACTGCCTTAAGCCATGGATAATTTAGCAAATGCCCAGATGTCTGCAAGTTACATGAAACCGAGTTTCCTGGTTCTTCTTAGGTAAAAGCTGTGGAAACGTTCAAGGGACACAGTGACCCAGATTCCTATTTCGTTTTAAGCAAAACGACGACATGTTTCCTGTTGGCCTGAAAGTCCAGACTCTTGTATACCCATAGAAAGATGACAAGAATATGCCTGGGGACGTGAAATATAAGATTCCTGGTTCTCTTTCAATAATAACTGCTTAAAAATTTAACACCAAAACCAAAGTCATAATAATGAACAGCGGAGTCACTGAAGTTTCTGGAGTACGAGGTAACACTGAGGTCATGGCTTACATACAAAAACTCCGAGAGAATTTCCAGTGTTCTGTATCTGGAATCAGAGGTTCCGAGTATCTAAATTGACTTGTTTTGCCAGATTCTCGTTCACAACTATCAAGAGTTCCAGAGTGTTGCTGGAGTCCTGGAATGATTGATTCGTAGTATCCACATAACAAATATAACCTCTAAAACATGAGGGGTGCTCGAAGCCCTGTTCATGTTTAGCCAGTAGCAAGACACGCTGTAGATTTTCGGTATTGAGTATCCATGTAGCCCAGATTCCTTATTCATCCTTCGCAAGAGTCATGAAATTTCCTGTATTTGAGGACTCCCATTACCCAGATTTCTTATTCATTCTGAGCAAGACACCGAGATATGTCGTGGTGATGTAGATTTAAAGTTGTTTGGGTATAAATTGAAAGACCCCCAGAAGTTTCCTGGACAATTGGAATCCAAGTTTCCTGTTTCCCTTGTACAAGACATCCTAACAATATGGGGACCTAAACGTCCAGATTCCTGATTAAACCTCATCAAGTGGCCCTGTAGACTTCATCGAATGAGAACTCAAGAGCCCGGATTCCCTTTTCTTTCTCAGCAAGATGACTTAATTTTCCCTGTCAATGTGTAATCCAAAACTCTGTGTACAAAAAGTCAGATGCCCACAAATTTCCTAGGTTCGGAGAATCCGTGATTCCTGGTTACCTTTCAAAATATTTACTAAACATTTGGCAACTGGAAAACCCTCGGCCCCTCTCAAAATTAAAGTACAAATGGAAGTTTGAGAATTACAAAGTTCATCCTGAGACCAAGAGTTACATGCAAATTTGGCGAGATAACTTTTTTGCTGGAATGTGGCATTAGTTGGCCCGAGGAACCTAACAGACTTGCAGTGCGAGATACCAGTTTAAAACTACCAAGAGGACTAGAATGTTGCTGGAATCCTGAATTGAATGATTCCTAATATCCACATGCTAAATAACTCCAAAACATGAGGGAATATCGAAGCTCTGATTCTTGTTTTTCTAGTAGTAAGACGTCCTGAGAATTTTTTCAGATTGAGGACTCGTGTAACAGAGATTCCTCATTCTTCCTTCACTGGAGGCCGTGTAGTGTACTCTATATGTGTACTCCCCTTCTCCAGATTTCTGTTTTGAAACCCTGATTCTTGTTTAGCCCTTAGCAAGACGCCATGAAGATTTTGTGATTGAGGAACTGCGTAAAACAGATTCCTTATGTTTCCTTAGGAAGAGGCCTCGAAATTTCCTGTTATGAGGAGTATTACCCACATTCCTGCTTCAAATCCCTTATTCTTGTTGAGCCTTTAGCAAGAGGCCCTGTAGTTCTTTTGGGATAGAGAACAACCCAGAATCCTTATTCTTTCTTAGCAAAATGCCATGTATTTGCCCGTATATGAGGACCCCATTTCCGCAGATTCATGCTTCAAAAACCCTGATTCGTGTTTACCCCTTATCAAGACGCCCTGACGTTTTTTAGGGATTGAGGACACGTGTAACCCAAATTCCTTATTCTTTCTCAGTAATAGGCAGTCCAGTTTCCTGTATTTGATGACTACCACTACCCAGATATTTACATTAAAATCCTAATTCATGGTTACCTCTTAGTAAGACGCCCTGTGGATTTTTGGGCTGAGGACTCTTGCAACCAAAATTACTTATTCTTCCGTAGCAAGAGGCCATGTAGTTTCTTGCATATGAGGACTCCCATTACCCAGATTCCTGCTTCATTCTCAGCAAGGCACTGAGATATTTCAAGGTGACCTAGAATTCCATTGTTTGACTATCAAGAGAAAGACTCCCATAAATTTATTGGGGAACTGGAATCCAAGATTCCTGGTTCCACTTAACAAGAACTCCCCAAAATGTGGAATCTCCTAAACCAATGTCCCAATTCCCACCAGCCTGACCACAAGAAATTTCTGTAATTTTATGTAACCTGAATCAAGGTATTTGGTACCAATTTGCCGTTTGATACCTGGGGTACCTGATTATGGTCCAAGATGTTTATAAGACACAAAAGTATATTTGGGCCAGATCCTTGATTACAACTGTCAACAGAATAGTATGTTCCTTTGGATCTGTAATGACAGATTAAGGGTATTTACAGAGCTAGTAACTATGACAAATGTAGGGATCCTGAAGCCAGATTGCAGATTAAACCTTATCAAGAGGCCCTGTAGATTCTGGCGAATGAGAACTCGTAGAACCGCATTTCCTTTTCATTATCAGCAAAATACCCTGATTTTCCTCATGATGTGGATCCAAAAACACTGTATACAAAGAGACAGATGCCCAGAAATTTCCTAGGGTCGTGGAATCCATGAATCCTGGTTACCCTTAAAAGTACATAATATATATTTGGCAACCTCAAAACACCAGGCCTCTATCGGAGTAGAAGGACCAGCAGAAGTTTTAGAATTACAAGGTACATCTTACAGCAAGAGTTACATACAAATATGGTGATAAGATTCTTTGGGTCCTGTAACCTGCCCTTTGTTGTCCCGAGGAACCAAACGGACTTCAGTGTCCACATTCTCGGTTACAACTATCAAGAAGACCAGAAGTTTTCTGATAATTTATAATGAAAAAATTGTCATATCCAAGAGGCCTGTAGCCCTAAAGAATGTGTGAAAATAGAATTTCAGGTTCCAGATTGGCCCTTATAATGTCTATGTAGAATTCTTGGATTGGTGACCCTTGTAACACAGATTCTTTTTGTTCTCAGTAAAACTCCCGCACCTTACCTGGCGACATGGATGTACAAACTCTTATATACCAATACTCATAAGTCAAAAACATCAGAAGGGCCCTGGAATCCAAGATTGCTGGATCCCCTTTAAGAATACATCCTAAATATTTGGGAACACCTAATCGCAAGTTACGAATATCAATCTAAAATACCAGCAGTGGTTTCTGGATTAGG
Source organism: Carlito syrichta (assembly GCF_000164805.1). Taxonomy (NCBI): domain Eukaryota; kingdom Metazoa; phylum Chordata; class Mammalia; order Primates; family Tarsiidae; genus Carlito; species Carlito syrichta. The sequence goes on from NW_007248238.1 coordinate 7,032, forward strand.
AGGTAAACCTGAAGTCAGAAATTACACGAAAAATGGAGAGATGATTCCTTGGGCTGTGGAATCTGGCCTTACATCCTTCTGTAAAAAAGTAGAGCAGATGGCCAGATTCTATGTTACAAGTAAGAAGAGGAGCAGCAGGTTACTGGGAATCAGTAATGACAAATTTGTGGTACGTATACAGGAATTAGTTCTGAAAAGTGTGGGTACTTGGACTCCAAATTCCTGATTAGCATTTAGAAACATCCTGTAAGCTTATAGGTAGGAGAACTAACTTAAGCCAGGGAAAAATTAACAACTGCCCAGAAGTTTCCTGGTCACATGCAAACTGAAGTTCCTTGTTCCTCATTGGTAACATGAGTAGAAGCTTTCTGGGGACATAGTGCCTGAGATTCCTGTTTTGTTCCCAGAAGAACGACCAGATGTTTCACCATTCCCTAGAAGTCCA
>NW_007248238.1:7496-80336 GCF_000164805.1 Carlito syrichta
AAGACTCCCATAAATTTATTGGGGAACTGGAATCCAAGATTCCTGGTTCCACTTAACAAGAACTCCCCAAAATGTGGAATCTCCTAAACCAATGTCCCAATTCCCACCAGCCTGACCACAAGAAATTTCTGTAATTTTATGTAACCTGAATCAAGGTATTTGGTACCAATTTGCCGTTTGATACCTGGGGTACCTGATTATGGTCCAAGATGTTTATAAGACACAAAAGTCAAAATGACAAATTTGTGGTACGTATACAGGAATTAGTTCTGAAAAGTGTGGGTACTGGGACTCCAAATTCCTGACTAGCATTTAGAAACATCCTGTAAGCTTATAGGTAGGAGAACTAACTTAAGCCAGGGAAAAATTAACAACTGCCCAGAAGTTTCCTGGTCACATGCAAACTGAAGTTCCTTGTTCCTCATTGGTAACATGAGTAGAAGCTTTCTGGGGACATAGTGCCTGAGATTCCTGTTTTGTTCCCAGAAGAACGACCAGATGTTTCACCATTCCCTAGAAGTCCATATACGTGGTTCCTAATAGAAGGACTTCAGAATGCTCCTATGGACTTGAAAACCAAGACCCTAGTGCCCTCATAAAAATACTTTCTAAACATTGTGAAACATCAACACCCAAGGTCCTAATTCCGAATAGCTGAACTGAAACCAGAAGTTTCTGGAGTATGAGTTAACCCTGAGCCCAGGGCTTATATTTAAAAACCCGAGATCATTACTTGTGTCCTGGAATTTGGCGTTAGAGGATGCAGAATATAAATGGACTTATAGTGCCATATTTTCGTTTAAACAATTGAGAGGACCAGAATATTGCGGGACTTCTGGAATGAGTGATTCCTAATATGCACATAGGAAACAGCTCTGAAAAATATGGGGACGTCGAAGTCCGAGTCTTGTAGGCCTTACCAAGATGCCCTGAAAATTTTTGGAATTAAGGAATCCTGTAACCCAGATTCGTTATTCTTCCTTAGCAAGAGCCCGTGCAGTTTCCTGTATATGAGGACTCCCATTTACAGATTCGTGCTTCAAATCCCTGATACGTTTTTCTCCTTAGTAAGACTCCCTTTAGGTTTTTGGGATTTGAGGACTCGTTTAACCCAGATTCCTTTTTCTTCCGTAGTAAGAGGCCATGTAGTTTCCCGCATATGAAGACTCCCATTACACAAATTCCTGCTTAATTCTCAGCAAGACCCAAGATATTTCCTGATGAACATAGAATTCCAGTTGTTTGGATATCAATAGAAAGACTCCCATATAGTTCCTGGGAACTGTAATCCATGTTTCCAAGTTCCCCTAACAAGACATCGTAAAAATGTGGAATATTCTAAACCCAATATCCCAGTTCCCTCCAGCCTGACCACAGGTAATTTCGGTATGTTGAGGTTACCTGAAGGTAGGAATTTTGTCACAAAATGCCAGTTGCTTCCTGGGGAACCGGATTATGGCCGAAGGTGTTCATAAGAAACAAATGACACTGTAGTTCCAAATTGTTGATTACAACCATCAAAAGGACTGGAATCTTTTTGGATCTTTAAAGAGATTTTAGGTGTCCACGCAGCAAGTAGCTTTGAAAAATGGAAGGACCTACAAGCCCAGATTCCTCGTTAAACCTTATCAAGAGGTCATATAGATTTTTACAATTGAGGAACCCTGAATCCGCATTCTCTTCTGGTTCTCATCAAGACGCCTTGATATTCTCTGGCGATCTGTATTAAAAAATTCTGTATGCAAATAGACAGATGCGCAGCTGTTTCCCTGGGATGTGGAATCCGTGATTCCTGATTACCTTTAAAAATATGTACTACATGCTTAGCAACCTCAAAACCCCCAGGCCATAATAAATAGATTCACAAACAGAAGTTTTAGGATTACAGGGTACATCTTAAGACAAGAGTTACACACAAATATGGCGAGATGAAGCCTTAGTCCTGTAATCTGGCTTTAGTTGTGCCGAGAAATCCAACTGAATTGCACGGACTGGTTCTTGGTTATAACAATCAAGAGGGCCAGAAGGTTGCTGGGAATATATAATGATACTTGTTCCTTCCAAGTGGCAAAGAGCTCTGAAGAATTTGGAGAACTAGAAGCCCAGATTCCAGATAAGCACTTATAACGGAGCCCTGTAGAAATGGATTGAGGCCTCCCATATCAAACATTCTTTTATATATTATCAGGAAGAGGCCTGGACGTTTTCTGTTGATGTGGAAGTACAAATTCTTACTTATCAATACACATATACCAAGAAGTTTCCCAGTTACCTGGAATCGAAGATTGCTGCTTCCCCCTTAAGAATACATCCTAAGTATGTGGGAACCACTAATCCCACATTCTCTATGCGAAAACGAAAGTACAGCAGTAGTTTCTGGACTACGAGGTAAACTGAAGACAGTGATCACATTAACAAATGGCGGATGATTGCGTGGATTGTGGAATCTGACGTACAGGACCCTGTGAAACAAGTGGACCAGTAGGCCAGATTCTCAGTTAGAATTATCAAGAGGCGCAACTGCTTCCTGGGGATAAGCAATGCCCGATTATGGTATGCATATAAGACGTTGCTCTGAATAATATGAAAACCAGGACTCCCAGAATCCAGATTAGCATTTGCTAAAGTCCCTGTTGATTCCTAGGTATGAGCACAGTCTTAAGTCACGGATAATTTGGCAAATGCCCACATGTTTACAACTTTCATGGAAACCGGGTTTACAGGTTCCTCTACAGTAAAGCATGGAGAAACTTTCAAGGGATACCGTGACCCAGATTACTATTTTGTTCTAAGCAAAATGACGAGATGTTTCCTGTTGGCCTGGAAGTCCAGACTCTTGTATACCCATAGAAAGATGACAAGAATATGCCTGGGGACGTGCAATGGAAGATTCCTGGTTCTCTCCCAATAATACCTCCTAAAAAATTTGAACACCTAATCCAAAAATCCTAAAAACGAACAGCGCAGCCACTGAAGTTTCTGGAGTAAGAGATATCACTGAGATCAGGGTTTACATAAAAAAACCAGAGAGAATTACTGGTGTCCTGGATATGGAATCAGAGGTTCCGAGTATCTAAATGGACTTGTAGTGCCAGATTCTCGTTCACAACTAGCAAGAGTACCAGAGTGTTGCTGGAGTCCAGGAATGATAGATTTGTATTATCCTCATAACAAATAGCTATAAAACAAGAGGGGTGCTCAAAGCCATGATCTTGTTTAGCCCTTAGCAAGACGCACTGTAGATTTGCAGTATTGAGGACCCATGTAGCTCAGATTCCTTATTCATCCTTCACAAGAGTCATGAAGTTTCTTCTGTATGAGGACTCCCATTACCCAGATTCCTGCTTTATTCTCAGCAAGACACTGAGATATTTTGTGGTGATGTAGAATTCAAGTTGTTTGGATATCAATTGAAATACCCTCTGAAGTTTCCTGGGCAATTGGAATCTAAGATTCCTGGTTCCCTTGATCAAGACACCCTAACAATATGGGGACCTAGAAGCCCAGATTCCTGATTAAACCTCATCTAGAGGCCCTGTCAACTTCGGTGAATGAGAACTCGAAGAACCCGGATTCCCTTTTCATTCTCTGCAAGATGCCTTGATTTTCCCTGTCAATGTGTATTCCAAAACTCTGTATACAAAAAGATGCCCACAAGTTTCCTACGGACGGGGAATCCGTGATTCCTGGTTACCTTTAAAAATACTTACTAAACATTTGGCAACTGCAAAACCCCTGGCCCCTCCCAAAATAAAAGGACAAATGGAAGTTTGAGAATTACAAGGTTCATCTTGAGACCAGCAGTTACATCAAAATATGGCGAGATGATCCCTTTTGTGCTTGAATCTGGCTTTAGTTGTCCCGAGGAACCTAACGGTCTTATAGTGCCAGATACCCTTTTAGAACTATCAAGAGGACCAGAATGTTGCTGGAGTCCTGAATTGACTGATTGCTGGTATCCACATGATAAATAGCTCCAAAACATGAGGGGAGTTTGAAGCCCTGATTCTTGTTTGTCCAGTAGCAAGACGTCCTGAGAATTCTTTTGGATTGAGGACTCATGTAACACAGATTCCGTATTCTTCCTTCACTAGAGGCCATGTAGTGTCCTGTATATGAGGACTCCCTTTCCCCAGATTGTAGTTTTGAAACCCTGATTCTTGTTTAGCCCTTAGCAAGACTCCATGTAGATTTTGTGATTGTGGAACCGTGTAAAAAACATTCCTTATTTTTCCTGAGCAAGATCCCTCGAAGTTTCCTTTTATGAGGAGTACTACCCACATTCCTGCTTCTAATCCCTCATTCTTGTTTAGCCCATAGCAAGAGGCCCTGTATTTCTTTTGGGATAGAGTACACGTGTAACCCATATTCCATATTCTTTCTTAGCAATAGGCAGTCCAGTTTCCTGTATTTGAGGACTCACACTACCCAGATTCCTACATTAAAAACAGGTTTCATGGTTACCTCATAGTAAGACGCCCTGTGGATTTTTGTGCTGAGGACTCGTGGAACCAAAATTCCTTATTCTTTTTTAGCAAGAGGCCATGTAGTTTCCTGTATATTAGGACTCCCATTACCCAGATTCCTGCTACATTCTCAGCAAGGAGCTGAGGTAATTCCTGCTGACCTAGAATTCCAGTTGGTTGGATATCAAGAGAAAGACTCCCAAAAGGTTATTGGAGAACTGGAATCCAAAATTACTGGTTCCCCTTAACAAGACCTCACCAAAAGGTGGAATCTCCTAAACCCATGTCCCAATTCCCACCTTCCCTACCATAAGAAATTTCTGTAGTCTGAGGTAACCTGAATCGAGAGATTTTGTTCCAATATGCCATTTTATTCTTGGGGTACCAGATTATGGTCCTAGATGTTCATGAGACACAAAAGGATATTTGGAAAGGTCCTCGATTACAAGTATAAAGAGAATAGAATATTCCTGGGGATCTGTTATGACAGATTAAGGGTATCTACGGAGCTAGTAGCTCTGAAAAATGTAGGGACTCTGAAGCAGAGATTGCTGATTAAACGTTATCAAGAAGCCCTGTATGTTTTGGCGAAAGAGAACTCCTAGAACCGGATTTCGTTTTCATTCTCAGCCAGATGCGCTGGTTTTCCCTCTTGATGTGGATCAAAAAACTTTGTATACAAATAAGCAGATGCCCAGAAATTACCTAGGGCCGTGGAATCCATGAATCCTGGTTACACTTAAAAGAAAGTAATAAATATTTGGCAACCTCAAAACACCAGGCCCCTATCGGAGTAGAAGGACAAACAGAAGTTTTAGGATTACAAGGTACATCTTATGGCGATAATCACATACAAATATGTCGTTAAGGTTCTTTGGTTCTTGGAATCTGCCCTTTGTTGTCACGAGGAACCCAACGGACATGAGTGTCCACATTATTGGTTACAACTATCAAGAATACCAGAAGGTTGCTGAGAATATATAATGACAATACTCTCATATCCAAGATGGCTGTGGCCCTAAAGAATGTGTGGAAATATAGTCCCAGATTCCAGATAAGCCCTTATAATGTGTTCATGTAGAATTCTTGCATTGGCGAGCCCTGTAACACAGATTCTTTTTGTTCTCAGTAAAACTCCTGCACCTTACTGGGCGACATGGATGTACACACTCTTATATTCCAATACTCATAAATCCAAATCGTCAGACGGTGCCTGGGATCCAAGACTGCTGGATCACCTTCAAGAATACATCCTAAATGTATGGGAACTCCTAATCCCAAGTTACGAATATTAATCTAAAATTCCAGTAGTAGAATCTGGATTAGGAGGTAAACCTGAAGTCAGAAATTACACGAAAAATGGAAACATGTTTTTTGGTTGTGGAATCTGGCTTTACAGCCTCCTGCAAAAAAAAGGTGTGCAGATGGCCAGATTCTCTGTTACAACTAAGAAGAGGAACAGCAGCTTCATGGAAATCGGCAATGACAGATTTGTGGTACATATACAGGAATTAGTTCTGAAAAGTGTGGGGACTGGGACTCCAAATTCCTGATTAATATTTAGAAAACTCCTGTAGTCTTGTAGGTATGAGAACTACTGTAAGCCAGGGAAAAATTAACAACTGCCCAGAAGTTTGCTGGTCACATGCAAACTGATTTTCCTTTTTCCACATTGGCAACATGAGTAGAAACTTTCTTGGGACATATTGTCCGAGGTTCCTGTTTCATTCTCAGAAGAATGACCAGATGTTTCCACGTTCCCTACAAGTCCAGACACGTGGCTCCTAATAGAAAGACTCCAGAATGCTTCTATGGACTTGTAAACCAAGACCCTGTTGCCCTCCCAAAAATGCCTTCTAAACATTGTGCAACATCTAAACCCAAGTTTCTACTTCCGAATAGCTGAACTTCCAGAAATTTCTGGAATACGAGGTAACCCTGAACTCAGGGCTTACATTCAAAACACCCGAGATGCTTACTTGTGTCCTGGAATTTGGAGTTAGAGGATCCAGAATCTAAATGGACTTGTAGTGCCATATTTTCGTTTAAACTATTGAGAGGACTAGAATGTTGTGGGACTTCTGGAATGAGTGATTCCTTTATGTACATAAGAAACAGCTCTGAAAAATATGGGGAGGTCGAAGTCCAAGACTTGTAGGCCTTAACAAGATGCCCTGAACATTTTTGGAATTGATGACTCTTGCAACCGGTTTCGTTTTTCTTTCTTAGCAAGGGCCCGTGTTGTTTCCTGTATATGAGGATCCAGATTCACCAGAATCTTGCTTGGAAATCCTGATTCTTGTTAAGCCATTAGCAAGATGCCCACTAGATTTTTAGCACTGAGGACTCATGAAAATCAGATTCCTTATCCTTTCATAGGTAGAGGCAGTGCAGTTTCCGGTATATGAAGACTCCCATTACAGAGATTCCTTCTTCGAAACCCTGATTCTTGTTTAGCAAGATGCCATGTAGATTTTTCGGATTGAGGACATGTGTCACCCAGATTCCTTGTTCGTCCTTATCAAAAGGTTGTGAAGTTTCCGGTATATGAGGACTCCCAATCCCCAGAATCGTGCTTCAAATCCCTGATACTTTTTCTCCCTTAGTAAGACTCCCTGTAGGTTTTGAGGATTTGAGAACTCGTATAACCCAGATTCCTTATTCTTCCGTAGTAATATGCCATGTAGTTTCCCATATATGAGGACTCTCATTTTGCAAATTCCTGGTTAATTCTCAGTAATACCCGAGATATTTCCTGATGAACATAGAATTCTAGTTGTTTGGATATCAATAGAAAGCCTGCATACAGTACCTAAGAACTGTAATCCAAGTTTCTAGGTTTCCCTTAAGAAGACATCATAAAAATGTGAAATATTTCAAACCCAATATCTCAACTTCCACCAGCCTGATCACAAGAAATTTCAGTATTATGAGGTAACCGGAAGCGAGGGATTTTGTCACAAAATGCCAGTTGATTCCTGGGTAACTGGATTATGAGATTTTAGGTATCCACGCAGCAAGTAGCTCTGAAAAATGGAAGTACCTACAAGCCCAGATTCCTCATTAAACCTTATCAAGAGGCCATATAGTTTTTGACAGTTGAGGACCCCTGAACCCACATTCTCTTCTCATTCTCAGCAAGATGCCCTGATTCTCCCTGGCGATCTGGATTCCAAAATTCTGTACGAAAATGGACAGATGCCCACCTATTTCCCAGGGATGTGGAATCCGTGATTCCTGTACCTATAAAAATATATACTACATGCTTAGCAACCTCAAAATCCCAAGGCCATATCAAATGGATTCACAAACGGAAATTTTTGGATTACAGGGTCCATCTTAAGACAAGAGCTACACACAAATATGGCGTGATGATGCCTTAATCCTGTAATCTGGCTTTAGTTGTGCCGAGAAACCCAACTAAATTGCACGGACTGATTCTTGGTTACAACAATCAAGAGAACCAGAAGGTTGCTGGGAATCTATAATGACACTTGTCCTTTCCAAGTGGAAACGTGTTCTGAAATGTTTGGAGAACTGGAAGCCCAGATTCCAGATAAGCCCTAATAATGGAGACCTGTAGAAATGGATTGAGGCCTCCCATAACCCACATTCCTTCTTTTATTATCAGGATGAGGCCCGGACGTTTTCTGGTGAGGGGAAGTACAAACTCTTACATACCAATACAAATATGACAAGAAGTTTCCCAGTGACATGGAATCGAATATTGCTGGTTCCCCCTAAATAATACATCCTAAATATTTGGGAACCCCTATTCCCACATTCTTAATGTGAAAACGAATGTCCAGTAGTAGTTTCTGGACTACAAGATAAACCTGAAACCAGTCACCACATTAACAAATGTCAGATGATTGTGTGGATTGTGGAATCAAGACTTACAGGACCCTGTGAAACAAGCGGACCAGGAGGCCACATTCTCAGTTGCAACTATAAAGAGGCGCAACTGCTTCCTGGGGATCGGCAATGCCCGATTTGTGGTATGCATATAGGACGTTGCTCTGAATAATATGAGAACCAGGACTCCCAGAATCTTGATTAGCATTTGCTAAAGTCCCTGTCGATTCCTAGGTATGAACTTTGCCTTAAGCCACGGATAATTTAGCAAATGCCTAGATGTTTGCAAGTTACAAGGAAACCGAGTTTCCTAGTTCCTCTTTACTAAAGCGTGTAGAAACTTTCAAGGGACACAGTGACCCACATTCCTCTTTCATTCTAAGAAACACGACGAGATGTTTCCTGTTTGCCTGGAAGTCCAGAATCTTGAATACCCATAGAAAGAGACAAAAATATGCCTGGGGATGTGGAATCTAAGATTCCTGGTTCCCTCCCAATAATACCTCCTAAAAAAAATGGAACACCTAAACCCAAAGTCCTAAAAACGAACAATAGAGCCATTGAAGTTTCTGGAGTACGAGGTAACATTGAGGTCAGGGCTTACATAGAAAAAATCCGAGAGAATCACTTGTGTCCTGGATCTGGAGCCAGAGGTTCTGAGTATCTAAATGGATTTGTAGTGCCAGATTGCCGTTCACAGTTATCAAGAGTACCAGAGTGTTGCTGGAGTTCAGGAATGCTTGATTCGTATTATCCACATACCAAATAGCTGTAAAACCTAAGGGGTGCTCGAAACCCTGATCTTGTTTAGCCCTTAGCAAGACTCACTGTAGATTTGTGATATTGAACCCATGTAGTCCAGATTCCTTATTCATCCTTCGCAAGAGTCATTAAGTTTCCTGTATTTGAGGACTCCCATTACCCACATTATTGTTTCTTTCTCGGAAAGACACCGAGATATTTTGTGGTGATGTAGAAATCAAGTTGTTTGGATATCAATTGAAAGACCCTCAGAAGTTTCCTGGGCAATTGGGATCCAAGATTCCTGGATCCCTTGTACAAGACACCCTAACAATATGGGGACCTACAAGCCCAGATTCCTGATTAAACCTCATCAAAAGGCCCTGTATACTTCAGCGAATGAGAACTCCAAGAACCCGGATTCCCTTTTCGTTTTCAGCAAGATGCCTTGATTTTCCCTGTCGATGTGTATTCAAAAAACTCTGTTTACAAAAAGACAGATGCCCACAAGTTTCCTAGGGATGGAGAATCCGTGAATCCTGGTTTCACTGAAAAATTCTTAAAAAACATTTGGCAACTGGAAAACTCTCGACCCCCCTCAAAATAAAAATACAAATGTAAGTTTGAGAATTACAAAGTTTATCTTGAGACCAAGAGTTACATCCAAATATGGCAAGATGATGTTTTTTGTGCTGGAATCTGACCTTAGTTGTCCGGAGGAACCTAACAGACTTGTAGTACCAGATACCCATTTACAACTATCAAGAGGACCAGAATGTTGCTGGAGTCCTGAATTGACTGATTCTTGATATCCACATGCTAAATAGCTCCAAAATATGAGGGGAACTCTAAGAACTGATTCTTGTTTGTCCAGTAGCAAGATGTCCTGAGAATTTTTTCTCATTGAGGACTCGTGTAACACAGATTCCTTATTCTTCCCACACTGGAGGCCATGTAAAGTCCTGTATATGAGGACTCCTTTACCCCAGATTCCAGCTTTCAAAACCTGATCCTTGTTTAGCCCTTAGCAAGACGCCATGTAGATTACCTGACTGAGGTACCGTGTAAAACAGATTCCTTATTTTTCCTTAGCAAGAGGCCTCGAAGTTTCCTGTTATGAGGAGTATTACTCGCATTCCTGCTTCGAATCCCTTATTCTTGTTTAGCCCTTAGCAAAAGGCCTTCTAGTCTTTGGGGATAGACAACACGTGCAACCCAGATTCCTTATTCTTTCTTAGCAAAATGCCATGTATTGGCCTGTATATGAGGACCCCATTTCCGCAGATTCATGCTTCAAAAACCCTGATTCGTGTTTAGGCCTTAGCAAGACGCACTGAAGCTTTGTAGGGATTGAGGACACGTGTAACCTAGATTCTTTATTTTTTCTTGGAAATAGGCAGTCCAGTTTACTGTATTTGACGACTCCCACTACCCAGATTCCTACATTAAAAACCTAATTCACGGTTACCTCTTAGTAAGACGCTCTGTGGATTTTTGGGCTGAGGACTCGTGCAATCAAAATTTCTTACTCTTCCTTAGCAAGAGGCCTTGTAGTTGCCTGTATATGAGGACTCTCATGACCTAGATTCCTGCTTCATTCTCAGCAAGGCGCTGAGATATTTCCTGTTGACCTAGAATTCCAATTCTTTGGATATCAAGAGAAAGACTCATATAAGGTTATTGGGGAACTGGAATCCAAGATTCCTGGTTCCCCTTAACAAGATCTCTTCAAAATGTGGAATCTCCTAAACCCAATGTCCCAATTCCCAGCAGGCCGACCACAAGAAATTTCTGTAGTTTGAAGTAACCTGAATAGAGGGATTTTGTACCAATATGCCATTTTATTCCTGGGGTTCCTGATTGTCTTCCTAGATGTTCATAAGACACAAAAGTATATTGGGGCCAGATCTTCGATTACACCTATCAAGAGAATAGAATGTTACTGGGGATGTGTAATGACAGATTAAGGGTATCTATGGCGCTAGTAGCTCTGAAAAATGTAGGGATCCTGAAGACCCAATTGCTGATTAAACCTTATCAAGGGTCCCTGTAAATTTTGGCGAATGAGAACTCCTAGAACCGGATTTCCTTTTCATTCTCAGCAAGATGCTGTGATTTTCTCTCGTGATGTGGATCCAAAAACTCTGTATACAAGTATACAGATGCCCAGAAATTACCTACGGTCACTGAATCCATGAATCCTGGTTACCCTTAAAAGTAAGCAAAAAATATTTGGCAACCTCAAATACCAGGCCCCTATCGGAACAGAAGGAAAAACAGAAGTTTTAGGATTACAAGGTGCATCTTAAGGTGATAGTTACATACAAATATGGCGATAAGACTCTTTGGGTCCTGAAATCTGCCCTTTGTTGTCCCGAAGAAACCAATGGACTTGTAGGCCCACATTCTCGGTTACAACTACGAAGGAAACCAGAAGGTTGCTGAGAATCTATAATGACAAAATTGTCACATCCAAGAGGTCTGTAGCCTTAAAGAATGTGTGGAAATAGAATCCCAGTTTACAGATTAGCCCTTATAATGTGTCCATGTAGAATTGTTGGATTGGCAACACCAATAACCAGATTCTTTTTGTTCTCAGTAAGACTCCCGGAACTTACTTTGCTACGTGGAAGTACAAACTCTTATATATGAATACTCATAAGCCCAAATGGTCAGAAGGGCCACGGAATCCATGATTGCTGGATCCCATTTAAGAATACGTCCTAAATATTTGGGAACACCTAATCCCATGTTACGAATATTAATCTAAAATTCCAGCAGTACTTTCTGGATTAGGAGGTAAACCTGAAGTCCTGGAATTTGGCATTAGAAGATCCATAATCTAAATGGACTTGTGCAATATTTTCGTTTAAACTCTCGAGATGACCTGAATGTTGCGGGAATTCTGTAATGACTGATTCCTAATATGCCCATAGGAAACAGCTCTGAAAATTATGGGACGTCGAAGTCTGAGTCTTGTAGGCCTTACCTAAACATTTTTGGAATTGAGGACTCATATAACCCAGATTCGTTATTCTTCTTTAGCAAGATCCCGTGTAGTTTCCTGTATATGAGGACTCCCATTCCCCAGAAATTACACGAAAAATGGCGTGATGACTCCTTGGTTTGTGGAATCTGGCCTTACAGCCTCCTGCATAAAAGCTGAGCAGATGGCGAGATTCTCTCTTACAAATAAGAAGAGGAGCAGCAGGTTCCTGGGAAACGGTAATGACAGATTTCTGGTACGTGTACAGGAATTAGTTCTGAAAAGTGTGGGGACTGGGACTCCAAATTCCTGAGTAGCATTTGGAAATTTCCTGTAGGCGCCTAGGTATGAGAACTACCTTAAGCCAGGGAAAAATTAACAACTGCCCAGAAGTTTGCTGGTCACATGCAAACTGATTTTCCTTTTTCCTTATTGGTAACAAGAGTAGAAGCTCTCTGGGGACATAATGTCCAAGATTCCTCTTTCGTTCTCAGAAGGATGACCAGACGTTTCCTCGTTCCCTAGAAGTCCAGACACGTGGCTCCAAATAGAAAGACTCTAGAACGTTCCTATGGACTTGTAAACCAAGACCCTGGTGCTGTCCCAAAAATACCCTCTAAACATTGTGCAATATCTAAACCCAAGGTCCTAATTCCGAAGAGCTGAACTACCTGAAGTTTCTGGTGTATGAGGTAATCTTGAACTCAGGGCTTACATTCACAAAACCTGAGATGATTACTTGTGTCCTGGAATTTGGCATTAGAAGATCCATAATCTAAATGGACTTGTGCAATATTTTCGTTTAAACTCTCGAGATGACCTGAATGTTGCGGGAATTCTGTAATGACTGATTCCTAATATGCCCATAGGAAACAGCTCTGAAAATTATGGGACGTCGAAGTCTGAGTCTTGTAGGCCTTACCTAAACATTTTTGGAATTGAGGACTCATATAACCCAGATTCGTTATTCTTCTTTAGCAAGATCCCGTGTAGTTTCCTGTATATGAGGACTCCCAATCCCCAGATACTTGCTTCAAAATCCTGATTCTTTTTAAGCACTTACCAAGACACCCAGTCGATTTTTGGCATTGAGGACTCATGAAAACCAGATTCCCTATCCTTTCTTAGGAAGAGGCTATGTAGTTTCCTGTATATGAAGACTCCCATCACCGAGATTCCTGCTTCAAAACTCTGATTCTTGTTTAACCCTTAGAAAGACACCCTGTAGATTTTTAGGATTGAGGATATGTGTAACCCAGATTCCTTGTTCAGGCTTAGCAAGAGGTTGTGAAGTTTCCTGCATATGAGGACTCCCATTCCCCAGATTTGTGCTTCAAATCCCTGATACTTTTTCTCCCTTAGTAAGACTCCTTGTAGGTGTTTGGGATTTGAGGACTCGTGTAACCCCGATTTTTATTATTTCATAGTAAGAGGCCATGTAGTTTCCCGTATATGAGGACTACCTTTATGCAAATTCCTGCTGAATTCTCAGCAATACCCGAGATTTTTCCTGATGAACATAGAATTCCAGTTGTTTGGATATCAATAGAAAGACTCCCATATAGTACCTAAGAACTGTAATCCAAGTTTCCAGGTTCCCCTTAACAAGAAATCATAAAAACATGGAAATATCTAAACCCAATATCTCAATTCCCACCAGCCTGATCACAGGAAATTTCGGTATTTTGACGTAACCTGAAGCAAGGGATTTGGTCGCAAAATGCCAGTTGATTCCAGGAAACTGGATTATGGCCAAAGACATTCATAAGATACAAACGAAATTGTAGTTCCTGATCCTCGATTACAACCATCGAAAGGACCGGTATCTTCTTGGATCTGTAGTAAGAGATTTTAGGAATCCACGCGGGAAGTAGCTCTGAAAAAACGGAAGGGTCTACAAGCCTACAAGCCCAGAATCCTCATTAAACCTTATCAAGAGGTCATATAGATTTTGACGATTGCCTACCTCTTCTCGTTCTCAGCAAGATGCCCTGATTTTCCCGTTCGATATGGAATGAAAAATTTTGTCTGGAAATAGACAGATGCCCAGCTTTTTCCCAGGGACGTAAATCAGTGATTCCTGGTTACCTTTAAAAATATGTACTACATGCTTAACAACCTCAAAACCAAAGGTAATATAAAGTAGATGCACAAACGGAAGTTTTAGGATTACAGGATACATCTTAAGACAAGAGTTACACACAAATATGGCGAGATGATGCCTTAGTTCTGTAATCTGGCTGTTGTTGTGCTGAGAAACCCAAGTGAATTTCACGGACTGGGTCTTGGTTACAACAATCAAGAGGACCAGAAGGTTGCTGGGAATCTATAATGACACTTGTCCTTTCCAAGTGGCAACATGCTCTGAAGAATTTGGAGAACTAGAAGCCCAGATTACAGACAAGCCCTTATAACGGAGCGCTGTAGAAATGGATTGAGCCCGCCCATAACCCACATTCCTATTTTTATTATCAGGAAGACTCCCGGACGTTTTCTGTTGAAGGGAAGTACAAACACTTACACACCAATAAAATATGCCAAGGAGTTTCCCAGGGACCTGGAATCGAATATTGCTGGTTCCCAATTAAGAATACATCCCAAATATGTGGGAACCCCTAATCCCACATTCTCAATGTGAAAACGAATGTCCAGCAGTAGTTTCTGGACTACGAGGTAAACCTGAAGCCACTGATCATATTAACAAATGGCAGGTGATTTCGTGGATTGTGGAATCTGGCCTTACAGGACCCTGTGAAACAAGTGGACCTGTAGAACAGATTCTCAGTTACAACTATCAAAATGTCCAACAGCTTCCTGGGGATCGGCAATGCCCAATTTGTGGTATGCATATAGGATGTTGCTGTGAATAATATGAGAACCAGGACTCCGAGAATCCAGATTATATTTTCTAAAGTCCCTGTCGATTCCTAGGTATGAGCACTGCCTTAAGCAATGGATAATTTAGCAAATGCCCAGATGTTTGCAAGTTACATGGAAACCGAGTTTCCTGGCTCCACTTTAGTAAAGCGTGTAGAAACTTTCAAGGGACACAGTGACCATGATTCCTATTTCATTCTAAGCAAAGCGTCGAGACATTTCCTGCTAGCCTGGAAGTCCAGACTCTGGTATACCCATAGAAAAATGACAAGAATATGCCTGGGGACGTGGAATCTAAGATTCCTGGTTCCCTCCCAATAATACCTCCTAAAAAAAATGGAACACCTAAACCCAAAATCCTAATATCGAACAGCAGAGTCACTGAAATTTCTGGAGTACGAGATAACATTGACGTCAGGGCTTACATAAAAAAATCGGAGAGAATTACTTGTGTCCTGGATCTGGAGTCAGAGGTTCCAAGTATCTAAATGGATTTGTAGTGCCAGATTCTCGTTCACAACTATTAAGAGTACCAGAGAGTTGCTGGAGTCCAGGAATTATTGATTTGTAATATCCACACACCAAATAGCTCTAAAACAGAATGGGTGCTCGAAGGCCTGATCTTGTATAGCCATTAGCAAGACTCACTGTAGATTTGACGTATTGAGGTCCCATGTAACCCAGATTCCTTATTCATCTTTCGCAAGAGTCATGAAGTTTCCTGTATATGGGGACTCCCATTACCCATCTTCCTGCTTCTTTCTCAGCAAGACACCGAGATATGTGATGTAGAATTCAAGTTGTTTGGATATCAATTGAAAGACCCTCAGAAGTTTCCTGGGCAATTGGAATCCAAGATTCCTGGTTCTCACGTACAAGACATCCTAACAATATGGGGACATACAAGCCCAGATTCCTGATTAAAGCTCATCAGGAGGCCCTGTATACTTCGGCGAATGAGAACTCCAAGAACCCGGATTCCCTTTTCGTTCTCTGCAAGATGTCTTGATTTTCACTGTCGAGGTATATTCCAAAATTCTGTACACAAAAAGACAGATGCCCACAAGTTTCCTAGGGACAGGGAATTCGTGATTCCTAGTTACCTTTAAAAATACTTACTAAACATTTGGCAACTGCAAAACACTCGGCCCCTCTCAAAATAAAAGGACAAATGGAAGTTTCAGAATTACAAGGTTCATCTTGAGACCGAGTTACATCCAAATATGGCAATATGATGCTTTATGTGCTGAAAGCTGATCTTAGTTGTCACGAGGAACCTAACGGACTTGTAGTACCAGATACCCATTTACAACTATTAAGAAGACCAGAATGTTGCTGGAGACCTGAATTGAATAATTCCTAAAATCCACATGCTAAATAGCTCCAAATCATGCGGGAGCTCGAAGACCTGATTCTTCTTTGTCCAGTAGCAAGATGTCCTGAGAATTTTTTCGGATTGGGGACTCGTGTAACACAGATTCCTTATTCTTCCTATGCTGGAGGCCATATAGTGTCCTGTATATGAGGATTCCCTTTCCCTAGCTTCCTGTTTTCACACCCTGATTCTTGTTTAGCCCTTACAAGATGCCGTGTAGATTATCTGATTGAGGAACCGTGTAAAACAGATTCCTTATTTTTCCTTAACAAGAGGGCTCGAAGTTTCCTGTTATGAGGAGTATTACCCACATTCCTGCTTCGAATCCCTTATTCTTGTTTAGGCCTTAGCAACAGTCCCTGTAGTCTTTAGGGATAGAGAACACGTGCAACCCAGATTCCTTATTCTTTCTTAGCAAAAGGCCGTGTATTGACCTGTATATGAGAACCCTATTTCCGCATATTCATGCTTCAAAAACGCTGATTCGTTTTTAGGCCTTAGCAAGACGCACTGAAGTTTTTTAGGGATTGAGGAAACGTGTAACCCAGATTCCGTATTCTTTCTTAGAAATAGGCAGTTCAGTTTCCTGTGTTTGAGGACTCCCACTACCCAGATTCCTACATTAAAACCCTGATTCATGGTTACGCCTTAGTAAGACCCTCTGTGGATTTTTGGGCTGAGGACTCGTGCAATCAAAATTCCTTATTCTTTCTTAGCAAGAGGGCTTGTAGTTTCCTGTATATGAGGACTCCCATTTTCTAGATTCCTGCTTTATTCTCAGCAAGGCACTGAGATATTTCCTGTTGACCTAGTATTCAAGTTCTTTAGATATCAAGAGAAAGACTCACATTAGGTTATTGGGGAACTGGAATCCAAGATTCATAGTTCCTCTTAACAAGACCTCTTCAAAATGTGGAATCTCCTAAACCCAAAGTCCCAATTCCCAACAGACCAACCACAATAAATTTCTGTAGTTTGAAGTAACCTGAATAGAGGGATTTTGTACCAATATGCCATTTGATCCCTGGGGTACCTGATTGTCTTCCTAGATGTTCATAAGACACAAAAGTATATTTGGGCCAGACCCTGGATTACAACTATCAAGAGAATAGAATGTTCCTGGGGATCTGTAAAGACAGATTAAGGGTATCTACGGAGCTAACAGCTCTGGAAAATGTAGGGATCCTGAGGACCAGATAGCTGAATAAACCTTATCAAGGGTCCCTGTAGATTCTGGCGAATGAGAACTCCTAGAATCGGATTTCCTTTTCGTTCTCAACAAGATGCCCTGATATTCTCTTGTGATATGGATCCAAAAACTCTGTATTCAAATATGCAGATGCACAGAAATTACCTGCGGTCGTTGAATCCATGAATCCTGGTTACCCTTAAAAGTAGGTTAAAATTTTTGGCAACCTCAAATATCAGGCCCCTATCGGAATATAAGTAAAAATAGAAGTTTTAGGATTACAAGGTACATCTTAAGGCGATAGTTACATACATATATAGCGATAAGATTCTTTGGGTCCTGGAACTGCCTTTTGTTGTCCCGAGGAATGCAACGGACTTGTAGGACCACATTCTCGGTTACAACTATTCAGAAACCCAGAAGGTTGCTGAGAATCTATAATGACAAAATTGTCACATCCAAGAGGCCTGTAGCCCTAAAATTGTGTGGAAATAGAATCCCAGATTACAGATTAACCCTTATAATGTGTACATGTAGAATTGTTGGATTGGCGACCACAATAACCCAGATTCTTTTTGTTCTCAGTAAGAATCCCGGACGTTACCTGGCGATGTGGAAGCACAAACTCTTATATACCAGTACTCATGAGCCCAAATGGTCAGAAGGGCCACGGAATCCAAGACTGCTGGATCCCCTTTAAGAATACATCCTAAATATATGGGAACATCTAATCCTAAATTATGAATATCAATCTAAAATTCCGGGAGTAGTTTCTGGATTAGGAGGTAAACCTGAAGTCAGAAGTTAAACGAAAAATGGCGAGATGATTCCTTGGGTTGTGGAATCTGGCCTTACAGCCTCCTGCCTAAAAGCCGAGCAGATGGCCAGATTCTCTGTTGCAACTAAGAAGAGGAGCAGCAGGTTTCTGAGAATTGGTAATGACAAATTTGTGGTACGTATACAGGAATTAGTTCTGAAAAGTGTGGCACTGGGACTCCAAATTCCTGAGTAGCATTTAGATATTTCCTGTAGGCGCCTAGGTATGAGAACTACCTTAAGCCAGGGAAAAATTAACAACTGCCCAGATGTTTGCTGGTCATATGCAAACTGAGTTTCCTTCTTCCTCATTGGTAACAGAAGTAGAAACTCTTTGGGGACATAGTGTCCGAGATTCCTGTTCCGTTCTCAGAAGAACGACCAGATATTTCCCTGTTCTCTAGATGTCCAGACACGTGGCTCCAAATAGAAAGACTCCAGAACGTTCCTATGGACTTGAAAACCAAGACCCTGGTGCCGTCCCAAAAATACCTTCTAAACATGGTGGAACATCTAAACCCAAAGTCCTAATTTCGAAAAGCTGAACTACCAGAAGTTTCTGGTGTACGAGCTAATCCTGAACTCAGGGCTTACATTCACAAAACCCGAGATGATTAGCTGTGTCCTGGAATTTGGCATTAGAGGATGCATAATCTAAATGGACTTGTAGTGCAATATTTTCGTTTAAACTATCAAGATGACCAGAATGTTGTGGGAATTCTGTAATGACTGATTCCTAATATGCACATAGGAAACAGCTCTGAAAATTATGGGGACATCAAAGTTCGAGTATTGTATGCCTTACCTAAACATGTTTGGAAATGAGGAGTCGTATAACCCAGATTCGTTATTCTTCTTTAGCAAGAGCCCGTGTAGTTTCCTGTTTATGAGGACTCCCATTCCCCAGATACTTGCTTCGAAATCCTGATTCTTGTTTAGCCCTTACCAAGACACCCAGTAGAATTTTGACATTGAAGACCCGTGAAAGCCAGATTCCTTATCCTTTCTTAGGTAGAGGTTGTGTCGTTTCCTGTATATGAAGACTCCCATTACTGAGATTCCTGCTTTGAAACCCTGATTCTTGTTTAGCCCTTAGAAAGAAGCCCTGTAGATTTTTAGGATCGAGCACATGTGTACCCCAGATTCCTTGTTCAGCCTTAGCAAGAGATTGTGAAGTTTCCTGTATATGAGGACTCCCATTCCCCAGATTCATGCTTCAAATCCCTTATAGGTTTTGTCTCCCTTAGTAAGACTCCCCGTAGGTTTTTGGAATTTGAGGACTTGTGTAACCCAAATTCCTTATTCTTCCATAGTAAGAGGCCATGTAGTTTCCCATATATGAGGACTCCCATTATGCAAATTCCTGCTGAATTCTCAGCAATACCCTAGATTTTTCCTGATGAACATAGAATTCCAGTTGCTTGGATATCAATAGAAAGACTCCCATATAGTACCTAAGAATGCAATCCAAGTTTGCAGGTTCCCCCTAACAAGACATCGTAAAAATGTGGAATATTCTAAACCCAATATCTCAATTCCCACCAGCCTGACCACAGGAAATTTCTGATTTTGACGTAACCTGAAGTGAGGGATTTTGTCTCAAAATGTCAGTTGATTCCTAGGAAACTGGATCATGGCCAAAGATGTTCATAAGAACCAAACAAAATTGTAGGTCCAGATCCTCGATAACAACTATCAAAAGGACCGGAATCTTCTTGGTTCTGTAGTAAGAGATTTTATGTATCCACACAGGAAGTAGCTCTGAAAAACGGAAGGACCAAAAAGTCCAGATTCCTCCTTAAACCTTATAAAGAGACCATATAGATTTTGATGATTGAGGACCCCTGAACCCGCATTCTCTTCTCGTTCTCTGCAAGATGCCCTGATATTCCCTGGCGATCTGGATTCCAAAATTTTCTCTGCAAATAGACAGATGCCCACCTTTGTCCCAGGGACGTGAAATCCGTGATTCCTGGTTACCTTTAAAAATACATACTACATGCTTAGCAACCTCAAAACCCCAAGGCCATATAAAGTAGATGCACAAACGGAAGGTTTTGGATTACAGGGTACATCTTAAGACAACAGTTACACCCAAATTTGGCGAGATGATGCCTTAGTCCTGTAATCTGGTTTTGGTTGTACCGAGAAACCCAACTGAATTTCACGGACTGGGTCTTGGTTACAACAATCAAGAGGACCAGAAGGTTGCTGGGAATCTATAATGACACTTGTCATTTCCAAGGGGCAACGTACTCTGAAGAATTTGGAGAACTAGAAGCCCAGATTCCAGATAAGCCATTATAACGAAGTGCTGTAGAAATGGATTGACCTCGCCCATAACCACATTCTTTTTTTATTATCAGGAATACGCCTGGACCTTTTCTGGTGAGGGGAAGTACAAACTCTTACATACCAATGCAAATACGCCAAGAAGTTTCCCAGGGACATGGAATCGAAGATTGCTGGTTCCCCCTTAAGAATACATCCAAAATTTGTGGGAACCCCTAATACCACATTCTCAATGCGAAAACGAAGGTCCAGTAGTAGTTTCTGGACTACGAGGTAAACCTGAAGCCAGTGATCACTTTAACAAATGGCAGGTGATTGCGTGGATTGTGGAATCTGGCCTTAGAGGACCCTGTGAAACAAGCGGACCTGTAGGCCACATTCTCAGTTACAACTATCAAGAGGCACAACAGTTTCCTGGGGATCGGCAATGCCCGATTTGTGGTATGCGTATGATTCCTAGTTATGAGCACTGCCTTAAGACACGGATAATTTAGCAAATGCCCAGATGTTTGTAAGTTACATGGAAAACGAGTTTCCTGGTTCCTCTTTAGAAAAGCATGTAGAAACTTTCAAGGGACACAGTGACCCACATTCCTATTTTGTTCTAAGCAAAACGTCGAGATGTTTCCTGTTTGCCTGGACATCCAAACTCTGGTAACCCATAGAAAGATGACAGGAATAAGCCTGGGGTCATGAAATCTAAGATTCCTGGTTCCCTCCCAATAATACCTCCTAAAAAATGGAACACCTAAACCCAAAGTCCTAATAATGAACAGCGGAGCCACTGAAGTTTCTGGAGTATGAGGTAACATTGAAGTCAGGGCTTACATAAAAAAAATCCGAGTGAATTACTTGGGTCCTGGATCTGGAGTCAGAGGTTTCGAGTATCTAAATGGATTTGTAGTGCCAGATTCTCGTTCACAACTATCAAGAGTACCAGAAAGTTGCTGGAGTCCAGGAATGAATGATTTGTAATATTCACATACCAAATAGCTCTAAAACATGAGGGGTGCTCGAAGCCCTGATCTTATTTATCAATTAGCAAGACTCACTGTAGATTTGTGTTATTGAGGAACCATGGAGCCCACATTCTTTATTCATCCTTCGCAAGGGTCATGAAGTTTCCTGTATATGAGGAGGCCCATTACCCAGATTCCTGCTTCTTTCTCAGCAAGAAACCGAGATATTTGGTGGTGATGTAAATTTCAAGTTGTTTGAAAATCAATTGAAAGACCCCCAGAAGTTTCCTGGGCAATTGGAATCCAAGATTCCTGGTTCCCGTGTACAAGACACCCTAACAATATGGGGACATACAAGCCCAGATTCCTGATTAAACCTCATCAAGAGACCCTGTATACTTCCGCGAATGGGAACTCCAAGAACCTTGATTCTCTTTTAGTTCTCTGCAAGATGCCTTGACTTTCCCTGTCGATGTGTATTCCAAAATTCTGTATACAAAAAGACAGATGTCCACAAGTTTCCTAGGGATGGGGATTCCGTGATGCCTGGTTACCTTCAAAAATACTTACTAAGCATTTGGCATCTTCAAAACACTCGGCCCCTCTCAAAATAAAAGTACAAATGGAAGTTTGAGAATTATAAGTTTCATCTTGAGACCAATAGTTAAATGCAAATATGGCAAGATGATGCTTTCTATGCAGGAATCTGGTCTTAGTTGTCCCGAGGAACCTAACGGACTTGTAGTACCAGATATCCGTTTACAACAATCAAGAGGACCAGTGTTGCTGGAGGGGTGAATTGACTGATTCCTAATATCCACATGCTAAATAGCTACAAAACATGAGGGGATCTTGAAGACCTGATTCTTGTTTGTCCAGTAGCAAGACGTCCTGAGAATTTTTTTGGATTGAGGACTCGTGTAACACAGATTCCTTATACTTCCTTCCCTGGAGGCTGAGTAGTGTCCTGTATATGAGGACTCCCTTTTCCCAGATTCCTGTTTTCAAGCCCTGATTCTTGTTTAGCCCTTATCAAGACGCCATGTATATTATCTGATTGAGGAACCGTGTAAAACAGATTCCTTATTTTTCCTTAGCAAGAGGCCTCGAAGTTTCCTGTTATGAGGAGTATTACCCACATTCCTGCTTCAAATCCCTTATTCTTTTTTAGCCCTTAGCAAGAGGCCCTGTAGCTCTTTTGGGGTAGAGAACAGGTGCAACCCAGATTCCATATTCTTTCTTAGCAAGACTGTGTAATGGCCTGTATATGAGGACCCCATTTCTACAGATTCATGCTTCAAAAACCCTGATTCGTGTCTAGCCCTTAGCAAGACACACTGAAGTTTTTTAAGGATTGAGGACACGTGTAACCCAAATTCCTTATTCTTTCTTAGAAATAGGCAGTCCAGTTTCCTTTATTTGAGGACTCCCACTACTCTGATTCCTACATTAAAAACCTGATTCATGGTTACCTCTTAGTAAGAGGTCTGTAGTATTAAAGAATGTGTGGAAATAGAATCCCAGAATACAGATTAGTCCTGTGGATTTTTGGGATGAGGACTCGTGCAACCAAAATTCCTTATTCTTTCTTAGCAAGAGACCGTGTAGTTTCCTGTATATGAGGACTCCCATTACCTGGATTCCTGCTTCATTCTCAGCAAGGCGCTGAGATATTTCCTGTTGACCTAGAATTCCAGTTCTTTGGATATCAAGAGAACGACTCACATAAGGCTATTTGGGAACTGAAATCCAAGACTTCTGGTTCCCCTTAACAATACCTCTTCAAAATGTGGAATCTCCTAAACCCAATGTCCCAGTTCCCAACAGGCCAACCACAAGAAATTTCTGTAATTTGCGGTAACCTGAATCGAGGGATTTTGTACCAATATGCCATTTGATTCTTGTTGTAACTGATTGTCTTCCTGTAATGACAGATTAAGGGTATCTACGGAGCTAGTAGCACTGAAAAATGTAGGGACCCTGAAGCCCAGATTGCTGATTAAATCTTATCAAGAGGTGCTGTAGATTCTGTCAAATGAGAACTCCTAGAACCGGATTTCCTTTTCGTTCCCAGCAAGATGCCCTGATTTTCTCTCGTGATGTGGATCCAAAAACTCTGTATAAAAATATGCAGATGCCCAGAAATTACCTAGGGTCGTTGAAACCATGAATCCTGGTTACCATTAAAAGTAGGTAAAAAATATTTGGGAACCTCAAATACCATGCCCCAATCAGAGTAGAAGTAAAAGCAGAAGTTTTGGGATTACAAGGTACATCTTAAGGCGATAGTTACATACAAATATGGTGATAAGATTCTTGGGTACTGTAATCTGTCCTTTGTGTCCCGAGTAACCCAATGGACTTGTATGTCCACATTCTCGGTTACAACTATCAAGAACACCAGAAGGTTGCTGAGAATCTATAATGACAAAATTGTCACATGCAAGAGGCCTGTAGTATTAAAGAATGTGTGGAAATAGAATCCCAGAATACAGATTAGCCCTTAAAATATGGCCATGTAGAATTGTTGGATTGGCGACCCCCATAACCCAGATTCGTTTTGTTCTCAGTAAGACTCCCAGAAGTTACCTGGTGATGTGGAAGTACAAACTCTTATATACCAATACTCATAAGCCCAAATGGTCAGAAGGGCCACGGAATCCAAGGTTGCTGGATCCCCTTTAATAATACGTCATAAATATTTGGGAACACCTAATCCCAAGTTATGAATATCAATGCAAAATTCCAGCAGTAGTTTCTGGATTAGGAGGTAAACCTGAAGTCAGAAATTACACGAAAAATGGCGAGATGATTCCTTGGGTTGTAGTATCTGGCCTTACAGCCGCCTGTATAAAAGTCGAGCAGATGGCCAGATTCTCTGTTACAACTAAGAGGAGGTGTCTGGCAGGTTCCTCGGAATCAGTAATGACAGTTTTGTGGTACGTATACAAGAATTAGTTCTGAAAAGTGTCGGAACTGGGACTCCCAATTCCTGAGTAGCATTTAGAAATTTCTTGTAGGCACCTAGGTATGAGAACTAGCTTAAGCCAGGGAAAAATTATCAACTGCCCAGAAGTTTGCTGGTTACATGCAAACTGATTTTCCTTGTTCCACATTGGTAACAGGAGTAGAAGCTCTCTGGGGACATAGTGCCCGAGATTCCTGTTTCGTTCTCAGAAGAACGACCAGATGCTTCCTCGTTCCCTAGAAGTCCAGACAAGTGGTTCCAAATAGAAAGACTCCAGAACGTTCCTAAGGACTTGGAAACCAAGACCCTGGTGCCAACCGAAAAATACCTTCTAAATATAGTGTAACATCTAAACCCAAGTTCCTAATTCCGAATAGCTGAACTACCAGAAGTTTCTGGTGTACGAGGTGATCCTGAACTAAGGGTTTACAATCACAAAACCCGAGAGGATTACTTGTGTCTTGGAATTTGGCGTTAGAGGATCCATAATCTAAATGGAGTTGTAGTGCCATATTTTCTTTTAAACTATCGAGATGACCAGAATGTTGTGGGAATTCTGTAATGACTGATTCCTAATATGCACATAAGAAACAGCTCTGAAAATTATGTGGACGTCGAAGTCTGAGTTTTGTAGGCCTTATCTAAACATTTTTGGAATTGAGGACTAGTATAACCAAGATTCGTTATTCTTCTTTAGCAAGAGCCCATGTAGTTTCCTGTATATGAGGACTCCCATTCCCCAGATTCTTGTTTCGAAATTCTGAATCTTGTTTAGCCCTTACCAAGAAACCCAGTAGATTTCTGGCATTGAGGACCCGTGAAAACAAATTTCCTTATCCTTTCTTAGGTAGAGGCTGTGCAGTTTCCTGTATATGAAGACTCCCATTACCGAGAGTCCTGCTTCGAAACCCTGATTCTTGTTTAGCCCTAAGAAAGACGCCCTGTAGATTTTTAGGATCGAGGACATGTGTACCCCAGATTCCTTGTTCGACCTTAGCAGGAGGTTGTGAAGTTTCCTGTATATGAGGACTCCCATTCCCCAGATTCATGCTTCAAATCCCTGTTACATTTTTCTCGCTTACTAAGACTCCCTGTAGGTTTTTGGGATTTGAGGACTCATGTTACCCCTATTCCTTATTTTTCCATATTAAGAGGCCATGTAGTTTCCCGTATAAGAGGACTCCCATTACGCAAAATTCTGCAGAATTCTCAGCAATACCTGAGATCTTTCCTGATGAACATAGAATTCCAGTTGTTTGGATATCAATAGAAAGAATCGCACATAGTACCTAAGAACTGTAATCCAAGTTAACAGGTTCCCCTTAACAAGACATCATAAAAATGTGGAATAATCTAAACCCAATATCCCAATTCCCACCAGCCAGACAACAGGGAATTTCGGTATTTTGACGTAACCTGAAGCGAGGAATTTTGTCGCAAAATGCCAGTTGATTCCTAGGGAACTGTATTATGGCCGAAAACGTTCATAAGGAACAAATGAAACTGTAGGTCCAGATCCTCGATTACAACTCTCGAAAGGACCAAATTTTTCTTGGATCTGTAGTAAGAGATTTTAGGTATCAATGCAGGAAATAACTCTGAAAAACGGAAGGACATACAAGCCAAGATTTCTCATTAATCCTTATCAAGAGTCCATATAGATTTTGACGATTGAGGACCCCTGAACCCGCATTCTCTTCTCGTTATCAGCAAGATGCCCTGATTTTCCCTGGCGATCTGGATTCCAAAATTTTGTTTGCAAATAGACAGATGACCAGCTTTGTCCCAGGGACGTGGTATCCGTGATTCCTGGTTAACTTTAAAAATATGTACTACATGCTTAGCAACCTCAAAACACCCAGGCCATATAAAGTAGATGCACAAACGGAAGTTTTAGGATTACAGGGTACATCTTAAGACAAGAGTTACACACAAATATGGAGAGATAATACCTTAGTCCTGTAAACTGACTTTAGTTGTGCAAAGATAACCGACTGAATTGGGCGGACTGGTTCTTGGTTACAACAATCAAGAGGACCAGAAGGTTGCTGGGAATCTATAATGACACTTGTCCTTTCTAAGTGGCAATGTGCTGTGAAGAATTTGGAGAAATAGAAGACCAGATTCCACATAAGCCCTTATAACACAGCACTGTAGAAATAGATTGAAGTCACCCATAACCCACATTCCATTTTTTTGTTATCAGCAAGACGCCCGGGCGTTTTCTGGTGAGTGGAAATACAAACTCTTACATACCAATTCAAATACGCCAAGAAGTTTCCCAGGGACATGGAATCGAACACTGCTGGTTTTCCCTTAAGAATACATCCTAAATATTTGGGAACCCCTAATCCCACATTCTCAATGCGAAAACGAATGTCCAGTATTAGTTTCTGGGCTACGAGGAAAACCTGAAGCCAGTGATCATATTAACAAATGGCCAATGATTGCATGGATTGTGGAATCTGGCCTTACAGGACCCTGTGAAACAAGCGGACCTGCAGGCAAGATTCTCAGGTACAACTATCAAGAGGTGCAACTGCTTCCTGGGGATCGGCAATGTCCGATTTGTGGTATGCATATAGGACGTTGCTCTGAATAATATGAGAACCAGGACACCTGGAATCCAGATTAGCATTTGCTAAAGTCTTTGTCGATTTCTAGGTATGAGCACTGTCTTAAACCAGGATAATTTAGCAAATGCCCAGATGTTTGCAAGTTAAATGGAAACCGAGTTTCCTGGTTCCTTTTTAGTAAAGCCTGTAGAAACTTTCAAGGGACGCAGTGACCCAGATTCCTATTTCGTTCTAAGCAAAACGTCGAGATGTTTCCTGTTGGCCTGGAGGTCCAGACTCTGATATACCCATAGAAGATGACAAGAATATAGCTGGGTACTTGGAATCTAAGTTTACTGGTTCCCTGCCAATAATACCTCCTAAAAAAATGAAACACCTAAATCCAAAGTCGTAATAAAGAATAGCAGAGCCAGTGAAAGTTCTGGTGTACGAGGTAACATTGCAGTCAGGGCTTACATAAAAATATTCCGAGAGAATTACTTGTGTCTTCGATCTGGAGTCAGAGGTTCCCTGTATCTAAATGGATTTGTAGTGCCAGATACTCGTTCACAACTATCAAGAGTACCAGAGAGTTGCTGGAGTTCAGGAATGATTGATTCATAATATGCACATACCAAAAAGCTCTAAAACATAAGAGGTGCTCGAAGCCCTGATCTTGTTTACCCTTAGCAAGACTCACTGTAGATTTGTGGTATTGAGGACCCATGTAGCCCAGATTCCTTATTGATTTTTCACAAGAGTCATTAAGTTTCCTGTATATGAGGACGCCCATTACCCAGATTCCTGCTTCTTTCTCAGCAAGACATGGAGATATTTCATGGTGATGTAGAATTCAAGATGTTTGGATATATTGAAAGAACCCCAGAGGTTTCCTGGGCAATTGGAACCCAAAATTCCTGGATCCCTTGTACAAGACACCGTAACAATATGGGGACCTAGAAGGCCAGATACCTGATTAAACCTCATTAAGAGGCCCTGTATACTTCGGCGAATGAGAAATCCATGAACCCGGATTCCCTTTTCGTTCTCTGCAAGATGCCATGATTTTCCCTGTCGATGTGTATTCCAAAACTCTGTATACAAAAAGACTGATGCCCACAAGTTTCCTAGGGACGGGGAATCCGTGATTTCTGGTTACCTTTAAAAATACTTAATAAACATTTGGCCACTGAAAAACCCTCGGCCCCTCTCAAAATAAAAGGACAAATGGAAGTTTGAGAATTACAAGGTTTATCTTGAGACCAAAAGTTATATCCAAATATGGCAAAATGATACTTTATGTGCTGGAATCTGGTCTTCATTGTCCCAAGGCACCGAACGGACTTGTAGTACCAGTTACCCGTGTACAACTACCAAGAGGACCAGAATGTTGCTGGAGTCCTGCATTGACTGATTCCTAATATCCACATGCCAAATAGCTCCAAAACATGAGGGGAGCAGGAAGACCTGATTCTTGTTTGTCCAGTAGCAAGATGTCCTGAGAATGTTTTCGGAATGAGGACTCGTGTAACACAGATTCCTTATACTTCCGTCACTGGAGGCCATGTAGTGTCCTGTATATGAGGACTCCCTTTCCCCCAATTCCTGTTTTCAAATCCTGATTCTTGTTTAGCCCTTAGTAAGACGCCATGTAGATTATCTGATTGAGCAACCGTGTAAACAGATTCCTTATTTTTCCTTAGCAAGAGGCCTCGAAGTTTCCTGTTATGGGGAGGATTACTCACATTCCTGCTTCGAATCCCTTATTCTTGTTTAGCCCTTAGCAAGAGTACCTGTAGTTCTTTTGGAATAGAGAACAGGTGCAACCCAGATTCTTTATTCTTTCTTGGCAAACAGCCGTGTATTGGCCTTTATATGAACACCCTATTTTCCGCAGATTCATGCTTCAAAAATCCTGATTCGTGTTTAGCCCTTAGCAAGACGCCCAGAAGTTTTTTAGGGATTGAGGACACGTGTAACCCAGATTCCTTATTCTTTCTTAGAAATAGGCAGTCCAGTTTCCTGTATTTGAGGACTCCCACTACCCAGACTCCTACATTAAAAACCTGATTCATGGTTACATGAGACACCCTGTGGATTTTTGGGTTGAGGACTCATGCAAACAAAATTCCTTATTCTTCATTAGCAAGAGGCCGTGTAGTTTCCTGTATATGAGGACTCCCATTACCTAGATTCCTGCTTCATTCTCAGCAAGGCGCTGAGATATTTCCTGTTGACCTAGAATTCCAGTTGTTTGGACATCAAGAGAAAGACTCTCTAAGGTTATTGGGGAACTGGAATCAAAGATTCCTCGTTCCCCTTAACAAGACCTCTTCAAAATGTGTAATCTCCTAAACCAAATGTCCCAGTTCCCAACAGGTCGACCACAGAAAATTTCTGTAGTTTGAGGAAACCTGAATAGAGAAATTTTGTACCAATATGCCATTTGATTCGTGGGGTACCTGATTGTTTTCCTAGATGTACATAAGAAACAAAAGTATATTTGGGCCGGGCTCAGTGGCTCAACCTGCAATCCCGTGCCTTTGGGAGGCTGAGGTGAGTGGATTGCCTGAGCCAACGGGTTCAAGACCCGCCAGGACAGCGAGACCTCATCTCTACAATAAATCAAAAAATCAGCCAGACGTGGTAGCGCACGCCTGTAATTCTGGCTACTCGGAAGGCTGAGGTGGAAGGATCGCCAGAGCCCAGCAGCTCGAGTCTGCGGTGGCCGGGAGCAGCCGCTGCACTCCAGTCTGGGTGACAGAGTGAGACTCCAACTCAAAAAAAAGTATATTCGGGCCAGATCCTCTATTACAACTATCAAGAGAATTGAAAGTTCCTGGGGATCAGTAATGACAGATTAAGGATTTCTACAGAGCTAGTAGCTCTGAAAAATGTAGGGAAACTGAAGCCCAGATTGCTGATTATACCTTATCAGCAGGCCCTGTAGATTCTGGCGAATGAGAACTCCTAGAACCCGATTTCATTTTCGTTTTCAGCAGGATGCCCCGATTT
Organism: Carlito syrichta; assembly: GCF_000164805.1. Classification (NCBI taxonomy): domain Eukaryota; kingdom Metazoa; phylum Chordata; class Mammalia; order Primates; family Tarsiidae; genus Carlito; species Carlito syrichta. The sequence continues at coordinate 37,591 of NW_007248238.1, forward strand.
TCCCTCGTGATGTGGATCCAAAAAATCTGTATACAAATATGCAGATGCTCAGAAATTACCTAGGGTCGTGGAATCTATGAATCCTGGTTACACTTAACAGTACATAATAAATATTTGGCAACCTCAAAACACCAGGCCCCTATCGGAATTGAAGGAGAAACAGAAATTTTAGGATTACAAGGAACATCTTATTGTGATAGTTACATAAAAATATGGTGATAAGACATTTTGGGTCCTGGAATTTGCCCTTTGTTGTCCCAAGGAACCCAACGGACTTGGGGGTCCACATTCTCAAGAAGACTAGAAGGTTGCTGAGAATCTAAAATGACAAAATTGTCAAATCCAAGAGGCCTGTAGCCCTAAAGAATGTGTGGAAATAGAATCCTAGATTATAGATTAGGCCTTATAATGTATCCATGTAAAATTGTTGGATTGGTGACCCCAAAAATCCAGATTCTTTTTGTTCTCAGTAAGATTCACGGAAGTTACCTGGCGACGTGGTAGCACAAACTCTTACATACCAATACTAATAAGCCCAACTGCTCAGAAGGGCCATGGAATCCAAGATATCTGGATCGCCTTTTAGAATACGTCCTAAATATTTGGGAACACCTAATCCCAAGTTATGAATATCAATCTAAAATTTCAGCAGTACTTTCTGGATTAGGAGGTAAACCTGAAGTCAGAAATTACATGAAAAATGGCGAGATGATTCCTTGGGTTGTGGAATCTGGTGTTACAGCCTCTTGTATAAAAGCCGAGCAGATGGTCAGATTTTCTGTTACAACTAAGAAGAGGAGCAGCAGTTTCCTGGGAATCAGTAATGACAGATTTGTGGTACGTATGCAGGAATTAGTTCTGAAAATTGTGGGGACTGGGACTCCAAATTCCTGAGTAGCATTTAGAAATTTCCTGTAGGCGCCTAGGTATGAGAACTACCTTATGACAGGGAAAAATTAACAACTGCCCAGAAGTTTGCTGGTCACATGCAAACTGATTTTCCTTGTTCCTTATTGGTAACAGGAGTAGAAGCTCTCTGGGAACATAATGTCCGAGATTCCTGTTTTGTTCTCAGAAGAACGACCAAATGTTTCCTCGTTCCCAGAAGTCCAGACACATGGCTCCAAATAGACAGACCAGAAATTTCCTATGGACTTGGAAACCAAGACCCTGGTGCCCACCCAAAAATACCTTCTAAACATGGTGCACCACCTAACCCAAGGTCCTAATTACGAATAGCTGAACTACCAGAATTTTCTGGTGTACAAGGTAATCCTGAACTCAGGGCTTACATTCACAAAACTCGAGATGATTACTTGTGTCCTGGAATTTGACATTAGAGGATTCATAATCTAAATGAACGTGTCGTGCCATATTTTCGTTTAAACTATTGTCATGACCAGAATGTTGCGGGAATTCTGTAATGACTGATTCCTAATATGCACAAAGGAAACAGCTCTGAAAATTACGGGGAGGCCAAAGTCCGAGTCTTGTAGGCCTCACCTAAACATTATTCGAATTGAGGAGTCATATAACCCAGATTTGTTATTCTTCTTTAGCATGAGCCCGTGTAGTTTCCTGTATATTAGAACTCCCATTCCCCAGATTATTGCTTCGAAATCCTGATTCTTGTTTAGCCCTTCCCAAGACACCCAGTAGATTTTTGGCATTGAGGACTCATGAAAACCAGATTCCTTATCCTTTCCTAGGTAGAGGCTGTGTAATTTCCTGTATATGAAGACTCCCATTACCGAATTTCTGCATCAAAACCCTGATTCTTGTTTAGCCCTTAGAAAGACACCCTGTAGATTTTCCGGATCGAGGACATGTGTAACCCAGATTCCTTGTTCGGCCTTATCAAGAGGTTATTACGTTTCCTGTATATGAGGACTCCCATTCCCCAGATTAATGGTGCAAATCCCTGATACATTTGTCTCCCTTAGTAAGACTCCCTGTAGGTTTTTGGGATTTGAGGACTCGTGTAACCCAGATTCTTTATTCTTCCGTAGTAAGAGGCCATGTAGTTTCCCGTATATGAGGACTCGCATTTCTCAAATTCCTGCTTAATTCTCAGCAATTCCCAAGATATTTCCTGAATAACATAAAACTCCAGTTGTTTGGATATTAATAGAAAAACTCTCATATACTACCTGGTAACTGTAATCCAAGCTTCCAGGTTCCCCTTAAGAAGACATTGTAAAAATGTGGAATATTCTAAACCCAATATCCCAATTTCCACCAGCCTGACCACAGGAAATTTTGGTATTTTGAGGTAACCTGAAGCGAGGGATTTTGTTGCAAAATGCCAGTTGTTACATGGGGAACTGGGTTATGGCCAAAGATGTTGTTAAGAAACAAACGAAATTGTAGGATCAGATACTTGATTACAACTATTGAAAGGACCAAAATCTTCTAGGATTTGTAATAAGAGATTTTAGGTATCCACGTAGCAAGTAACTCTGAAAAATGGAAACTTAAAAGCCCAGATTCCTCATTAAACCTTATCAAGAGGCCATATAGATTTTGGCGACTGAGGACCCCTGATCCCACATTCTCTTCTCATTCTCAGCAAGAGGCTGATTTTCTCTGACGATCTGCATTCCTAAATTCTGTATGCAAATAGACAGATGCCCATCTGATTCCCTGGGACATGGAATCCGTGATTCCTGGTTACCTATAAAAATATGTACTACATACTTAACCCAAACCACGCACGCCATATCAAATAGATTCACAAGCGGAAGTTTTAGGATCACAGGGTACATCTTAAGGCAAGGGTTACACACAAATGTGGCGAGATGATGCCTTAGTCCGGTAATATGCCTTTAGTTTTGCCAAGAAACCTAACTGAAGTGAATAGAGTGGTTCTTGGTTACAACAATCAAGAGGACCAGAAGGTTGCTGGGAATCTATAATGACACTTGTCCTTTCCAAGTTGAAAAATGCTCTGAAGATTTTGGAGGACTAGAAGCCCAGATTCCAGGTAAGCCCTTATAATGGAGCCTGTATAAATGGACTGAGGTCTCCCATAACCCACATTCCTTTTTTTTATTATGAGAAAGATGCCCAGACGTTTTCTGGTGACGTAGAAGTACAAACTCTTACATACCAATACACATACACCAAGAAGTTTCCCCAGGACATGGAATCGAAGATTGCTGGTTCCCCCTTAAGAATGCATCCTAAATATGTGGAAATCCCTAATCTCATATTCTTAATGCGAAAACGAATGTCCAGCAGTAGTTTCTGGACTATGAGGTAAACCTGAAGCCAGTGATCACATTAACAAATGGCAGATGATGGCGTGGATTGTTGAATCCGGCCTTAAAGGACCCTGTAAAACAAATAGACCAGTAGGCCAGATTCTCAGTTACAATGATCAAGAGGTGCAACACCTTCCTGAGGAACGGGAATGCCTGAATTCTGGTATGCATATAGGACAATGCTCTGAATAATATGAGAAACAGGACTCCCAGATTCCAGATTAGCATTTGCTAAAGTCCCTGTCGATTCCTACGTAAGAGCACTGTCTTAAGCCACGGAAAATTTAGCAAATGCCCAGATATTTGCAAATTACATGGAAACAGAGTTTCCTGGTTCCTCTTAGGAAAAGTTAGTAGAAACTTTCAAGGGACAGTGACCCAGATTCCTATTTCAGTGTAAACAAAACGAAAAGATGTTTCCTGTTGGCCTGGAAGTCTAGACTCTTGTATACCCTTAGAAAGATAACAAGAATATACCTGGGGACGTGCAATCTAAGATTCCTGGTTCCCTCCCAATAATACCTCCTAAAGCAATTGAACACCTAAACCCAAAGTCCTAAGCACGAACAGTGGAGCCTCACTAGTTTCTGGAGTACGAGGTCACACTGAAGTCAGGTCTTACATACAAAAAATCCTAGAGAATATCTAGTGTCCTGTATCTGGAATCGGAGGTTCCAAATATCTAAATGGACTTGTAGTGCCAGATTCTCATTCACAACTATCAAGAGTACCAGAGTGTTGCTGGAATCGAGGAATGATTGACTCGAAATATCCACATACCAAATACCTCTAAAACATGAGGGGTGCTCAAAGCCCTGATCTTCTTTAGCCCTGAGAAAGATACACTGTAGATTTTCCAATACTGAAGGGCTATGTAGACCAGATTCTTTATTCATCCTTCGCAAGAGTAATGAAATTTCCCGTATATGAGGACTCCCATACCCAGATTCCTGCTTTATTCTCCGGAAGATACCGGGATATTTCTTGGTGATGTAGAATTCAAGTTGTTTGGATGTCAATTGAAAGACCTCCAGAAGTTTCCTGGGCAATTGGAATCCAGATTCCTGGTTCCCTTGTACAAGACATCCTTACAATATGGGGACCTAAAAGCCCATATTCCTGATTAAACCTCCTCAAGAGGCCCTTTAGACTTCGGAGAATGAGAACTCAAGAACCCGGATTCCCTTTTCATTCTCAGCAAGATGCCTTGATTTTCCCTGTCCATGTGTATTCCAAAACTCTGTATACATAAAGACAGATGCCCACAAGTTTCCTAGGTTCGGGGAATCCATGATTCCTGGTTACCTTTCAAAATACTTACTAAACATTTGGCAACAACAAAACACTCGGCCCCTCTCAAAATAATAGGACAAATGAATGTTTGAGAATTACAAAGTCCATCTTGAGACCAAGAGTTACATTCAAATATGGCGAGATGATCCTTTTTGTGCTGGGATCTGGCCTTAGTTGTCCTGTGGAACCCAATGGACTTGCTGTGCGAGATACCCATTTACTACTACCAAGAGGACAGGAATGTTGCTGGAGTCCTGAACTGACTGATTAATACTATTCACATGCTAAATAGCCCCCAAATATGAGGGGAGCTAGAAGGCCTGATTCTTGTTTGTCCAGCAGCAAGACGTCCTGAGAATTTTTTCGTATTGAGGACTCATATAACACAGATTCCTTATTCTTCCTTCTCTGGAGGCCATGTACTGTCCTGTATATGAGGACTCCCTTTCCCCAGATTCCTGTTTTCAAACCATGATTCTTGTTTAGCCATTAGCAAGACGCCATGTAGATTTTGGGACTGAGGAACCGCGTAAAACACATCCCTTATTTTTCCTTAGGAAGAGGCCTCGAAGTTTCCTGTTATGAGGAGTAGTACCCACATTCCTACTTCTAATCCCTTATTCTTGTTTAGCCCTTAGTAAGTGGCCCTGCAGTTCTTTTTGGGATAGAGAACACGTGCAACCCAGATTCCTTATCCTTTCATAGCAAAACGCCATGTATTTGCCTGTATATGAGGACCCCACTTCCGCAGATTCATGCTTCAAAAATCCTTATTAGTGCTTAGCCCTTAGCAAGATGCCCTGAAGTTTCAAGCGATTGAGGACACGTGTAACACAGATTCCTTATTCTTTCTTAGCAATAGGCAGTCCAGTTTCCTATATTTGAGAACTCCCAATACCCAGATTTCTACATTAAGAACCTGATTCATGGTTACCTGTTAGTAAGACACCTTGTGGATTTTTGGGTTGAGGACTCGTGCAACCAAAATTCCTTATTCTTCCTTAGTAAGAGGCCATGTAGTTTCCTGTATATGAGGACACGCGTTACCCAGATTCCTGCTACATTCTCAGCAAGGTGCTGAGATATTTCCTGGTGACCTAGAATTCCAGTAGTTTGGATATCAGGAGAAAGACTCCCAGAAGGTTATTGGGGATCCGGAATCCAAGATTCCTGATTCCCCTTAACAAGACCTCCCCAAAATGTGGACTCTCCTATACCCATGTACCAATTCCCACCAGCCAGACCACAAGAAATTTCGGTAGTTTGACGTAGCCTGAATCAAGGGGTTTGTACGAATATGCCGTTTGATTCCTGGGGTACCTGTTTATGGTCCTAGTTGTTCATAAGACATAAATGAATATTTGGGCCAGATACCCATATACAACTTTCAAGAGAATAGAATGATCCTAGAGATCGGTAATGACTGATTAAGGGTATCTATGGAGCTAGTAGCTCTGAAAAATATAGGGGACTGAAGCCCAGATTGCTGATTAAACCTTACCAAGAGGCCCTGTAGATCCTGACGAAAGAGAACTACTAGAACTCGATATCATTTTCTTTCTCAAGAAGAAGCCCTGATTTTCCCTCGTGATGTGGATCCAAAAACTCTGTACACAAATAGGCAGATGCCCAGGAATTACCTAGGGTCGTGGAATCCATGAATCCTGGTTACACTTAGCAGTACTTAATAAATATTTGGCAACCTCAAAACACCAGGACCCTATCGGAATAGAAGGACAAACAGAAGTTTTAGGATTACAAGGTACATCTTAAGGGGATAATTACATACAAATATGGCGATAAGATTCTTTGGGTTCTGGAATCTTCCCTTTGTTGTCCTGAGGAACACAACGGACTTCAGGGTTCACATTCTTGGTTACAACTATCAAGAAGACCAGAAGATTGCTGAGAATCTATAATAACAAAATTGTCATATCCAAGAGGCCTGTAGCCCTAAAGAATGTGTGGAAATGGAATACCAGATTCCATATTAGCCATTATAAGGTGTCCATGTAGAATTCTTTGATTGGCATCCACCGTAACCCAGATTCTTTTTGTTCTTAGTAAGACTCCCGGAAGTTACCTGGCGAAGTGGAAGTACAACCTCTAATATACCAATAATCATAAGCCCCAAATGTCAGAAGTTCCCTGGAATACAAGATTGCTGGATCCCCTTTAATAATATGTCCCGAATATTGGGGAACACCTAATCCCAAGTTACGAATATCAATCCAAAATTCCAGTAGTAGTTTCTGGATTACGAGGTAAACCTGGAGTGAGAAATTACACGAAAAATGGCGACATGATTCCTTGGATTGTGCTATCTGGCCTTACAGCCTCCTAACAAAAAACTGAGCAGATGGCCAGATTCTCTGTTACAACTAAGAAAAGGGGCAGCAGGTTCCTTGGAATTGGTAATGACAGATTTGTGGTATGTATACAGGAATTACTTCTGAAAAGTGTGGGGACTGGGACTCCAAATTCCTGATTAACATGTAGAAAATTCCTGTAAGCTTCTAGGTATGAGAACTACCTTAAGCCAGGGAAAAATTAACAACTGTCCACAAGTTTGCTGTTCACATGAAAACTGATTTCCCTTTGTCCACATTGGTAACATGAGTAGAAACGTTCTGGGGACATAGTTTCTGAGATTCCTGTATCGTTCTCGGAAGAACGACCAGATGTTCGCCCATTCCCTAGATTTCCAGACACATGGCTCCCAATAGAAACACTCCAGAACGCTCCTATGTACTTGTAAACCAAGACGGTGGTGCCCTCCAGAAATAACTTCTAAACATGGTCCAACATCTAAACCCAAGGTCTTAATTCCGAATAGCTGAACTACCAGAAGTTTCTGGAGTACGAGGTAACCCTGAACTCAGGGCTTACATTCAAAACACTCGAGATGATTACTTGTGTCCTTGATTTTGGCGTTAGAGGATCCAGAATCTAAATGGATTTGTAGTGCCATATTTTCGTTTAAACTATTGAGAGGACCAGAATGTTGTGGTACTTCTGGGGTGAGTGATTCCTAATAGGCACATAGGATACAGCTCTGAAAAATATGGGGACTTTGAAGTCCGAGTCTTGTAAGCCTTACCAAGTCGCCCTGAACATTTTTAAATTTGAGGAATCGTGTAGACCACATTCTTTATTCTTCCTCAGCAAGAGCCCATGTAGTTTCCTGTATATGAGGACTCCCAATCCCCAGATACTTGCTTCAAACTCCTGATTCTTGTTTAGCCTTTAGCAAGACACCCAGTGATTTTTGGCATGGAGGACTCGTGAAAACCAGATTCCTTATACTTTCTTAGGTAGAGGCTGTGTCATTTCCTGTGTAAGAAGACTTCCATTTCCGAGATTCCTGCTTTGAAAATCTGATTCTTTTTTAGTTCTTAGAAAGACGCCCTGTAGATTTTTCGAATCGAGGCCAGTGTCACCTGGATTCCTTGTTCGTCCTTAGCAAGAGGTTGTGAAGTTTCCTGTATATGAGCACTCCCATTCCCCAGATTATTGCTTCAAATCCCTGATACAGTTTTCTCCTTTAGTGAGACTCCCTGTAGGTTTTTGGGATTTGAGGACTCGTGTAACCCAGATTCATTATTCTTTCGTAGTAAGAGGCCACGTAGTTTCCCATATATGAGGACTCCTATTTCACAAATTCCTGCTGAATTCACAGCAATTCCCGAGATATTTCCTGATGAACATATAAATCCATTTGTTTGGATATGAACAGAAATCCTCCCATATACTTTCTGGTAACTGTAATTCAAGCTTCCAGGTTCCCCTTAAAAAGACATTGCAAAAATGTGGAATATGCTATACAAAATATCCCAATTTCCACCATCCAGACCACAGGAAACTTCGCTATTTTCAGGAAACTTGAAGTGCGGTATTTTGTTGCAAAATGCCAGTTGATACCTGGGGAACTGGGTTATGGCCTAAGATGTTGATAAGAGACAAACGAAATTGTAAGTTCAGATACTCAATTACAACTAACGAAAGGACTGGAATCTTCTTGGATTTGTAATCAGAGATTTCAGATATCCACGTAGCATGTAGCTCTGAAAAGTGAAAGAACCTACAAGCCCAGAATCCTCATTAAACCTTATCAAGAGGTCATATAGATTTTGGCGATTGAGGACACCTGATTGTGCATTCGCTTCTCGTTCTCAGCAAGAACCTGATTTTCCCTGGCAATCCGGATTCCTAAATTCTGTATGCAAATAAACACATACCTAGATGTTTCCCAGGGACGTGGAATCCGTGATTCCTGGTCACCTTTAAAAATATGTACTACATGCATAGCAACCCCAACACCCCAAGCCATATCAAATAGATTCACAACGGAAGTTTAAGGATTACAGGGTACATCTTAAGACAAGAATTACACACTAATGAGGCGAGATGATGGCTTAGTGCTGTAACCTACCTTTAGTTGTGCCTAGAAACCCAATTGAATTGAATACACTTGTTCTTGATTACAACAATCAAGAGGACCAGAAGGTTCCTGGGAATCTATAATGACACAGCTCCTTTACAAGGGGCAACATGCTTTGAAGAATTTGAAGGAATAGAAGCCCAGATTCCAGATAAGCCCTTATAACGGAACCTGTAGATACGGATTGAGGTCTTCCCTAACCCACATTCTTTTTTTAAGTATCAGAAAGACGCCCGGACGTTTTCTGGTGATGTAGAAGTACAAACACTTACATAAAAATACACGTATGCCAAGAAGTTTCCCCGGGCCCTGGAAGCGAAGATTGCTGGTTCCCCCTTAAGAATACATCCTAAATATGTGGAAACTCCTAATCCCATATTCTCAATGTGAAAACGAATGTCCAGCAGTACTTTCTGGGCTTCGAGGTAAACCTGAAGCCAGTGATCACATTAACAAATGGCAGATGATTGCGTGGATTGTGGAATCCGGCCGTACAGGACCCTGTGAACCAAAGGGAGCAGTAGGCCAGATTCTCAGTTACAACGATCAAGCGGTGCAACACGTTCCAGATTCTCAGTTACATCGATGAAGAGGTGCAATGATCAAGAGGTGCAACACGTTCTAAGTTACAAAAATCAAGAGGTGCCATTCAGGAATGGGAACGCCTGAATTGTGATATGCATATAGGACGCTGCTCTGAATAATATGAGAAACAGGACTCCCAGATTCCAGATTAGCATTTGCCAAAGTCCCTGTCGATTCCTATGTATGAGCACTGCCTTAAGCAACAGATAATTTAGCAAATGCCCAGATATTTGCAAATTACATGGAAACCGAGTTTCCTGGTTCCTCTTAGGTAAAGTTTGTAGAAACTTTCAAGGGACATTGTGACCCAGATTTTTATTTCGGTCTAAGCAAAACGACAAGATGTTTCCTGTTGGCCTGGAAGTCTAGACTCTTGTATACCCTTAGAAAGATGACAAGAATATGCCTAGGGACATGCAATCTAATATTCCTGTTTCCCTCCCAATAATACCTCCTAAAGCTATTGTATACCTAAACCCAAAGTACTAACGAACAGCGGAGCCTCACTAGTTTCTGGAGTACGAGATCACACTGAAGTCAGGTCTTACATACAAAAAATCCTAGAGAATATCTAGTGTCCTGTATCTGGAATCAGACGTTCCAAGTATCTAAATGGACTTGTAGTGCCAGATTCTAGTACACAACTATCAAGAGTACCAGAGTGTTGCTGGAATCCAGGAATGATTGATTTGTAATATCCACATACCAAATACCTCTAAAACATGAGGGGTGCTCAATGCCCTGATCTTGTTTAGTCCTTAGAGAGACGCGCTGTAAATTTTCAGTATTGAGGACCCGTGTAGACCAGATTCTTTAATCATCCATCACAAGAGTCATGAAATTTTCCGTATATGAGGACTCCTATACCAAGATTGCTGCTTAATTCTCCGGAAGATACCGGGATATTTCGTGATGATGTAGAATTCAAATTGTTTGAATGTCAATTGAAAGACCTCCAGAAGATTCCTGGGCAATTGGAATCCAGATTCCTGGTTCCCTTGTACAAGACACCCTTAAAATATGGGAAACTAAAAGCCCAGATTCCTGATTAAACCATATCAAGTGGCCTTTTAGACTTCAGAGAATGAGACCTCAAGAGCCCGGATTACCTTTTCGTTCTCAGCAAGATGCCTTGATTTACCCTGTCCATGTGTATTCCAAAACTCTATATACAAAAAGACAGATGCCCATAAGTTTCGTAGGTTCGGGGTATCCGTGATTCCTGGTTACCTTTCAAAATACTTACTAAACATTTGGAAACTACAAAACACTCGCCCCCTCTCAAAATAATAGGACAAATGGAAGTTTGAGAATTACAAAGTTCATCTAGAGACCAAGAGTTATATGCAAATATGACGAGATGATCCCTTTTGTGCTGGAATCTGGCCTTAGTTGTCCTGTGGAGCCCAACCGACTTGCAGTGCGAGATACCCGTTTACTACTACCAAGAGGACCAGAATGTTGCTGGAGTCCTGAAGTGACTGATTAACAATATCCACATGCTAAATAGCCCCCAAAACATGAGGGGAGCTAGAAGGCCTGATTCCTTTTTGTCCAGTAGCAAGACGTCCTGAGAATTTTTTTGGATTGAGGACTCGTATAACACAGATTCCTTATTCTTCCTTCGCTGGAGGCCATGTAGTGTCCTGTGTATGAGGACTTCCTTTCCCCAGATTCCTGTTTTGAAACCATGATTCTTGTTTAGCCCTTAGCAAGATGCCATGTAGATTTCTGGACTGAGGAACCACATAAAACAGATTACTTATTTTTCCTTAGGAAGAGGCCTCGAAGTTTCCTGTTATGAGGAGTATTACCCAAATTCCTACTTCTAATCTCTTATTCTTGTTTAGCCCTTAGTAAGTGACCCTGGAGTTCTTTTGGGATAGAGAACACGTGCAACCCAGGTTCGTTATTCTTTCATAGCAAAAGGCCGTGTATTTGTCTGTATATGAGGACACCATTTCCGCAGATTCATGCTTCAAAAATCCTGATTCCTGTTTCGCCCTTAGCAAGACGCCCTGAAGTTTCAAGGGATTGAGGATACGTGTAACACAGATTCCTTATTCTTTCTTAGCAATAGGCAGTCCAGTTTCCAATATTTGAGGGCTCCCAATACCCAGATTTCTACATTAAGAACCTGATCCATGGTTACCTCTTAGGAAGACACGCTGTGGAAATTTGGGTTGAGGACTCGTGCACCAAAATTCCTTATTCATTCATAAAAGAGGCCCTGTAGTTTCATGTATATGAGGACACACATTACCAAGATTCCTGCTACATTCTCAGCAAGGTGCTGAGATATTTCCTGGTGACCTAGAATTCCAGTTGTTTGGATATCAGGAGAAAGACTCCCATAAGGTTATTGGGGAACTGGAATCCAAGATTGCTGGTTCCCCTTAACAAGACCTTCCCAAAATGTGGACTATCCTAAACCCATGTCCCAATACCCACCAGCCAGACCACAAGAAATTTTGGGATTTTGACGTAACCTGAATCGAGGGATTTTGTACCAATATGCCATTTGATTCCTGGAGTACTTGTTTATGGTCCTAGTTGTTCATAAGACATAAAAGGATATATGGGCCAGATACTCATTTACAACTATCAAGAGAATAGAATGTTCCTGGGGATCGGTAATGACTGATTAAGGGTATCTATGGAGCTAGTAGCTCTGAAAAATGTAGGATACCTGAAGGCCAGTTGCTGATTAAACCTTATCAAGAGGCCCTGAAGATCCTGGCGAAAGAGAACTACTGGAACCCGATTTCATTTTCGTTCTCAAGAAGAAGCCCTGATTTTCCCTCGTGATGTGGATCCAAAAACTCTGTATACACATTGGCAGATGCCCAGAAGTTATCTAGGGTCGTGGAATCCATGAATCCTGGTTACACTTAGCTGTACTTAATAAATATTTGATAACCTCAAAACACCAGGACCCTATCGGAATAGAAGGACAAACAGAAGTTTTAGGATTACAAGGTACTTCTTAAGGCGATAATTACATACAAATATGGCGATAAGATTCTTTGGGTCCTGGAATCTGCCTTTTGTTGTCCTGTGGAACACAACAGACTTCAGTGTCCACATTCTCGGTTACAACTATCAAGAAGACCAGAAGATTGCTGAGAATCTATAATGACAAAATTGTCATATCAAAGAGACCTGTAGCCCTAAAGAATTTGTGAAAATGGAATACCAGATTCCAGATTAGCCATTATAAATTGTCCATGTAGAATTCTTGGATTGGCATCCACCATAACCCGCATTCTTTTTCTTCTCAGTAAGACTCTCGGAAGTTACCTTGTGACGTGGAAATACAACCTCTTATATACCAAAAATCATAAGCCCAAAAGTTCAGAAGTTCCCTGGAATACAAGATTGCTGGATCCCCTTTAATAATACGTCCTAAATATTGGGGAACACCTAATCCCAATTTACAAATATCAATCCAAAATTCCAGTACTAGTTTCTGGATTACGAGGTAAACCTGGAGTCAGAAATTACATGAAAAATGGCGACAGGATTTCTTAGATTGTGGTACCTGGCCTTACAACCTCCTGCCAAAAAAGCCGAGCAGATGGCCAGATTCTCTGTTACAACTAAGAAAAGGGGCAGCAGGTTCGTTGGAATCGGTAATGACAGATTTGTGGTACGTATACAGGAATTACTTCTGAAAAGTGTGGGGACTGGGACTCTAAACTCCTGATTAACATGTAGAAAATTCCTGTAGGCTTCTAGGTATGAGAACTACCTTAAGCCAGGGAAAAATTAACAACTGCCCCGAAGTTTGCTGGTCATATGCAAACTGATTTTCCTTGGTCCACATTGCTGATATGAGTAGAAACGTTCTGGGGACATAGTGTCCGAGATTCCTGTATCTTTCTCGGAAGAACAACAAGATGTTTCCCCGTTCCCTAGATGTCAAGACACGTGGCTCCCAATAGAAACACTCCAGAACGCTCCTATGTACTTGTAAACCAAGACCCTGGTGCCCTCCCAAAAATATCTTCTAAACATGGTCCAACATCTAAACCCAAGGACTTAATTTCGAATAGCTGAACTACCAGAAGTTTCTGGAGTACGAGGTAACCCTGAACTCAGGGCTTACATTCAAAACACCCGAGATGATTACTTGTGTCCTTGATTTTGGTGTTAGAGGATCCAGAATCTAAATGGATTTGTAGTGCCATATTTTCGTTTAAACTATCAAGAGAACCAGAATGTTGCAGGACTTTGGGAGTGAGTGATCCCTAATATGCACATAGGATACAGCTCTGAAAAATATGGGGACTTCGAAGTCCGAGTCTTGTAGGCCTTACCAAGTCACCTGCACATTTTTGGAATTGATGACACGTGTAAACCACATTCTTTATTCTTCCTTAGCAAGAGCCCATGTTGTTTCCTGTATATGAGGACTCCCAATCCCCAGATACTTGCTTCAAAATCTTCATTCTCTTTTATCCCTTAGCAAGACACCCGGTAGATTTTTGGCATGGAGGACTCATGAAAACCAGATTCTTTATCCTTTCATAGGTAGAGGCTGTGTCCTTTCCTGTGTATGAAGACTCCCATTACCGAGATTTCTGCTTTGAAACTCTGATTCTTGTTTAGTTCTTAGAAAGACGCCCTGTAGATTTTTCGAATTGAGGACATGTGTCACCCGGATTCCTTGTTCATCCTTAGCAAGAGGTTGTGAAGTTTCCTGTATATGAGGACTCCCATTCCCCAGATTCGTGTTTCAAACCCCTGTTACATTTTTCTGCCTTAGTAAGACTCCCTGTAGGTTTTTGTGATTTGAGGACTCGTGTAACTCAGATTCATTATTCTTCCGTAGTAAGAGGTTACATAGTTTCCCATATATGAGGACTCCTATTTCTCAAATTCCTGCTTAATTCACAGCAATTCCTGAGATATTTCCTGATGAACATATAAATCCATTTGTTTGGATATTAACAGAAAGCCTTCCATTTGTTTTCTGGTAACTGGAATTCAAGCTTCCAGTTTCCCCTTAAAAAGACATCGTAAAAATGTGGAATATGCTAATCCCAATATCCCAATTTCCACCATCCTGACAACAGGAAACTTCGCTATTTTCAGGAAACTTGAAGCGCGGGATTTTTTTCGCAAAATTCCAGTTGATACCTGGGGAACTTGGTTATGGCCGAAGATGTTGATAAGAAACAAACGAAATTGTAGGTTCAGATATTCGATTACAACTATCGAAAGGACCGGAATCTTCTTGGCTATGTAATCAGAGATGTTAGGTATCCACGTAGCAAGTAGCTCTAAAAAATGGAAGGACCTACAATCCCAGAATCCTCATTAAACCTCATCAAGAGTCCATTTAGATTTTGAAGATTGAGGACCCCTGATCCTGCATTTGCTTCTCGTTCTCAGCAAGAGCCTGGTTTTCCCTGATGATCCAGATTCCTAAATACTGTATGCAAATAAAAAGATACCTAGGTGTTTCCCTGGGACGTGGAATCCGTGATTCCTGGTCACCTTTAAAAATATTTACTACATGCATAGCAACCCCAAACCCCCAAGCCATATCAAATAGATTCAAAATGGAAGTTTAAGGATTACAGGGTAGATCTTAAGATAAGAGTTACACACTAATGGGGCGAGATAATGGCTTAGTCCTGTAATCTGCCTTTAGTTGTGCCGAGAAACCCAATTGAATTGCATACACTTGTTCTTGATTACAACAATCAAGAGGACCAGAAGGTTGCTGGGAATCTATAATGACACCGGTCCTTTCCAAGTGGCAACATGCTTTGAAGAATTTGGAGGAATAGAAGCCCAGATTCCAGATAAGCACTTATAACATGTGCTTATGGATTGAGGCATGTAGATATGGATTGAGGTCTTCCCTAACCCACATTCCTTTTTTTTAGTATCAGGAAGACACCCGGACGTTTTCTGGTGACGTCGAAATACAAACTCTTACATACCAATACACATACGCCAAGAAGTTTCCCCGGGACCTGGAATCGAAGACTGCTGGTTCCCCCTTAAGAATACATCCCAAATATGTGAAAACACCTAATCCCATATTCTCAATGCGAAAACGAATGTCCAGCACTAGTTTCTGGACTACAAGGTAAACCTGAAGCCAGTGATCACATTAACAAATGGCAGATAATTGCGTGGATTGTGGAATCCGGCCTTACAGGACCCTGTGAAACAAATGGACCAGTAGGCCAGATTCTCAGTAACAATGATCAAGAGGTGCAACACGTTCCTGGGGAATGGCAATGCCTGAATTTTGGTGTGCATATAGGACTCTGCTCGGAATAATATGAGAAACAGGACTCCCAGATACCAGATTAGCATTTGCTAAAGTCCCTGTCAATTCCTACGTATGAGCACTGCCTTAATCCACGGATAATCTTGCAAATGCCCAGATATTTGCAAATTACATGGAAACCGAGTTTCCTGGTTCCTCTTAGGTAAAGTTAGTAGAAACTTTCAAGGGACACTGTGACCCAGATTCCTATTTCGGTGTAAGCAAAATGACAAGATGTTTCCTGTTGGCCTGAAAGTGTAGACTCTTGTATACCCATAGAAAGATGACAAGAATATGCCTGGGGATGTGCAATCTAAGATTCCTGGTTCCCTCCCAATAATACCTCCCAAAGCAATTTAACACTTAAACACAAAGTCCTAATCACGAACAGAGGAACCTCACTAGCTTCTGGAGTACGAGGTCACACTGAAGTCAGGTCTTACATACAAAAAATCCGAGAGCATATCCAGTGTCCTGTGTCAGTAATCAGAGGTCCCGAGTATCTAAATGGACTTGTAGTGCCAGATTCTCGTTCACAATTATCAAGAGTTTCAGAGTGTTGCTGGAGTACAGGAATCATTGATTCTTAATATTCACATACCAAATACCTCTAAAACATGAGGAGTGCTCAACGCCCTGATCTTGTTTAACCCTTAGAAAGACGCGCTGTAGATTTTCGGTATTGTGGACCCACGTAGAGCAGATTCTTCATTCATCCTTCGCAAGAGTCATGAAGTTTCCCATATATGAGGGCTCCCATACCCAGATTCCTGCTTAATTCTCCGGAAGATACTGGGATATTTCGTGGTGATGTAGAATTCAAGTTGCTCGGATGTCAATTGAAAGACCTCCAGAAGATTCCTGGGCAATTGGAATCCAGATTCCTGGTTCCCTTGTACAAGACACCCTTACAATATGGGGACCTAAAACCCAGATTCCTGGTTAAACCTCATCAAGAGGCCCTTTAGACTTTGGAGAGTGAGAACTCAAGAACCCAGATTCCCTTTTCGTTGTCAGCAAGATGCCTTGATTTTCCCTGTCCATGTGTATTCCAAAACTCTGTATACAAAAAGACAGATGCCCACAAGTTTCCTAGGTTCGGGGAATCCGTGATTCCTGGTTACCTTTCAAAATACTTACTAAACATTTGGAAACTGAAAAACCCTCGGCCCCTCTCAAAATAAAAGGACAAATGGAAGTTTGAGAATTACAAAGTTCATCTTGAGACCAAAGGTTACATGCAAATATGGCGAGATGATCCCTTTTGTGCTGGAATCTGGCTTAGTTGTCCCGTGGTTTCCAGTGGACTTGCAGTAGGAGATACCGTTTACTACTAACAAGAGGACCAGAATGTTGCTGGAGTCCTGAATTGACCAATTAATAATATCCACATGCTAAATAGACCCAAAATATGAGGGGAGCTAGAAGGCCTGATTCTTGTTTGTCCAGTAGCAAGACATCCTGAGAATTTTTTTGGATTGAGGACTCGTATATCACAGATTACTTATTCTTCCTTCACTGGAGGTCGTGTAGTGTCTTGTATATAGGGACTCCCTTTCCCCAGATTCCTGTTTTGAAACTATGATTCTTGTTTAGCCCTTAGCAAGACGCCATGTAGATTTTGGAATTGAGGAACTGCGTAAAACAGATTCCTTATTTTTCCTTAGGAAGAGGCCTTGAAGTTTCCTGTTATGAGGAGTATTACTCACATTCCAATTTCTAATCCCTTATTCTTGTTTAGCCCTTAGTAAGTGACCCTGGAGTTCTTAGGGGATAGAGAACATGTGCAACCCAGATTCCTTATTCTTTCAAGCAAAAGGCCGTGTATTTGCCTGTATATGAGGACCCCATTTCTGCAGATTCATGCTTTAAAAATAATGTTTCATGTTTAGCCCTTAGCAAGACGCCCTAAAGATCAAGGTATTGAGGACACGTGTAACACAGATTCTTTATTCTTTCTTAGCAATAGGCAGCCAGTTTCCTATATTTGAGGACTCCCAATACCCGATTTCTACAGTAAAAACCTGATTCACGGTTATCTCTTAGTAAGACACACTGTGGATTTTTTAGCTGGGGAATCATGCAACCAAAATTCCTTATTCTTCCTTAGCAAGATGCCATGTAGTTTCCTGTATATGAGGACACCCATTACCTAGATTCCTGCTACATTCTCAGCAAGTTGCTGAGATATTTCCTGGTAACCTAGAATTCCAGTTGTGTGGATATCAAGAGAAAGACTCCCATAAGTTTATTGGGGAACTGGAATCCAAGATTCCTGGTTCCCCTTAACAAGACCTACCCAAAAGGTGAACTCTCCTAAACCCTGTCACAATTCCCACCAGCAAGACCACTAGAAATTTCTGTAGTTTGACGTAACCTGAATCAAGGGATTTTGTACCAATATGCCGTTTGATTCCTAGGGTACCTGATTATGGTCCTAGTTGTTCATAAGACATAAAAGGATATTTGGGTCAGATACTCGATCACAACTATCAAGAGAATAGAATGTTCCTGGGGATCGGTAATGACTGATTAAGGGTATCTATGGAGCTAGTAGCTCTGAAAAATGTAGGGAACCTGAAGCCCAGATTGCTGATTACACCTTATCAAGAGGCCCTGTTGATCCTGGCGAAAGAGAACTTCTAGAACCCGATTACATTTTCGTTCTCAAGAAGAAGCCTTCATTTTCCCTCGTGATGTGGATCCAAAAACTCTGTATACAAATAGGCAGATGCCCAGAAATTACCTGGGGTCGTGGAATCCATGAATCCTGGTTACACTTGTCAGTACTTAATAAATATTTGGTAACCTCAAAACACCAGGAACCTATCGGAATAGAAGGACAAACAGAAGTTTTAGGATGACAAGGTACCTCTTAAGGCGATAGTTACATACAAATAAAACGATAAGATTCTTTGGGTTCTGGAATCTGCCCTTTGTTGTCCTGAGGAACACAACGGACTTCAGGGTCCACATTCTCGGTTACAACTATCAAGAAGACCAGAAGATTGCTGAGAATCTATAATGACAAAATTGTCATATCCAAGAGGCCTGTAGCCCTAAAGAATGTGTGGAAATGGAATACCACATTCCAGATTAGCCATTATAAGGTGTCCATGTAGAATTCTTGGATTGGCGTCCCCCATAACCCAGATTCTTTTTGTTCTCAATAAGACTCCCGGAAGTTACCTGGTGACGTGGAAGTACAACCTCTTATATACCAATAATCATAAGCCCAAAAGGTCAGAAGTTCCGTGGAATACAAGATTGCTGGATTCCCCTTAAGAATACGTCCTAAATACCTGGGAACAACTAATCCCAAGTTATGAATATCAATCCAAAATTTCAGTAGTAGTTTCTCTATTACGAGGTAAACCTGAAGTCAGAAATTACACGAAAAACGGCAACATGATTCCTTGGATTGGAATCTGGCCTTACAGTCTCCTGCCAAAAAAGCCGAACAGATGTCCAGATTCTCTGTTACAACTAAGAAAAGGGGCAGCATTTTCCTTGGAATCGGTAATGACGGATTTGTGGTATGTATACAGGAATTACTTCTGAAAAGTGTGGGGACTGGGACTCCAAATTCCTGATTAACATATAGAAAATTGCTGTAGGCTTCTAGGTATGGGAACTACCTTAAGCCAGGGAAAAATTATCAACTGCCCAGAAGTTTGCTGGTCACATGCAAACTGATTTTCCTTGTTCCACATTGGTAACATGAATATAAACGTTCTGGGAACATAGTGTCCGAGATTCCTGTATCGTTCTCGGAAGATTGACTAGATATTTCTCCGTTCCCCAGATGTCCAGACACGGGGCTCCCAATAGAAACACTCCAGAATGAACCTATGTACTTGTAAACCAAGACCTTGGTGCCCTCCCAAAAATACGTTCTAAGCATGGTCCAACATCTAAACCCAAGGTCTTAATTCCGAATAGCTGAACTACTAGAAGTTTCTGGAGTACGAGGTAACCCTGAACTCAGGGCTTACATTCAAAACACCCGTGATGATTACTTGTGTCCTTGATTTTGTCGTTAGAGGATCCAGAATCTACATGGACTTGTAGTGCCATATTTTCGTTTAAACTATCGAGAGGACCAGTATGATGCGGGACATCTAGAATGAGTGATTCCTAATATGCACATAGGATACAGCTCTGAAAAATATGGGGACTTCGAAGTCCGAGTCTTGTAGACCTTACCAAGTCGCCCTGAACATTTTTCGAATTGAGGACTCATGTAAACCAAATTCTTTATTCTTCCTAAGCAAGAGTCTATGCAGTTTCCTGTATATGAGGACTCCCAATCCCCAGATACTTGCTTCGAAATCTTCATTCTTGTTTAGCCCTTAGCAAGACACCCAGTAGATTTTCGGCATGGAGGACTCGTGAAAAACAGATTCCTTATCCTTTCTTAGGTAGATTCTGTGTCGTTTCCTGTGTATGAAGACTCCCATTACCGAGATTCCTGCTTTGAAGGTCTGATTCTTTGTTAGTTCTTAGAAAGACGCCCTGTAGATTTTTCGAATCGAGGACATGTGTCACCCGGACTCTTTGTTCTTCCTTAGGACGAGGTTTGAAGTTTCCTGTATATGAGGACTCCCATTGCCCAGATTCGTGCTTCAAATCCCTGATACTTCTTTCTCCCTTAGTAAGACTCCCTGTAGGTTTTTGGGATTTGAGGACTCATGTAACACAGATTCATTATTCTTCCATAGTAAGAGGCCATGTAGCTTCCCATATATGAGGAATCCTATTTCGCAAATTACTGCTTAATTCACAGCAATTCCAGAGATATTTTCTGATGAACATATAAATCCATTTGTTTGGATATTAACAGAAAGACTCTCATATACTTTCTGGTAACTGTAAGTCAAGCTTCCAGGTTCCCCTTAAAAAGACGTAGTAAAAATGTGGAATATGCTAATCCCAATATCAAATTTTCCACCATCCTGACCACAGGAAACTTCG
The DNA here is from genome assembly GCF_000164805.1 of Carlito syrichta. Lineage (NCBI taxonomy): Eukaryota > Metazoa > Chordata > Mammalia > Primates > Tarsiidae > Carlito > Carlito syrichta. The sequence continues at coordinate 58,436 of NW_007248238.1, forward strand.
CTATTTTCAGGAAACTTGAAGCGCGGGATTTTGTCGCTAAATGCCAGTTAATACCTGGGGAACTGGGTTATGGCCGAAGATGTTGATAAGAAACAAACGAAATTGTAGGTTCAGATACTCGATTACAACTAACAAAAGGACTGGAATATTCTTAGATATGTAATAAGAGATTTCAGATATCCACGTAGCAAGTACCTCTGAAAAATGGAAGGACCTACAAGCCCAGAATGCTGATTAAACCTTATCAAGAGGCCATATAGATTTTGACGATTGAGGACACCTGATCCTGCATTTGCTTCTCATTCTCAGCAAGAGCCTGATTTTCGCTGGTGATCCCGATTCCTAAATTCTGTATTCAAATACACAGATACATAGCTGTTTCCCAGGGACGTGGAATCCGTGATTCCTGGTCACCTTTAAAAATAAGTACCACATGCATAACATCCCCAATCCCTCAATCCATATGAAATAGACTCACAACGGAACTTTAAGGATTACAGGGTACATTATAAGACAAGAGTTACACACTAATGTGGCGAGATGATGGCTTAGTCCTATAATCTGCCTTTAGTTGTGCCGAGAAACCCAATTGAATTGCATACACTTGTTCTTGATTAAAACAATCAAGAGAACCAGAAAGGTGCTGGGAATCTATAATGACACTGTCCTTTCCAAATGGCAACATGCTTTGAAGAATTTGGAGGAATAGTAGCCCAGATTTCAGATAAGCCCTTATAGCGGACCCTGTAGATATGAATTGAGGTCTTCCCTAACCCACATTCCTTTTTTTTAGTATCAGGAAATGCCCGGTCGTTTTCTGGTGATGTAGAAGTACAAACTCTTACATACCAATACTCATACGCCAAGAAGTTTCCCCTGGACCTGGAATCGAAGATTGCTGGTTCCCCCTTAAGAATACATCCTAAATATGTGGAAGTCCCTAATCCCATATTCTCAATGCGAAAACGAATGTCCAGCAGTACTTTCTGGACTACGAGGTAAATCTGAAGCCAGTGATCACATTAACAAATGGCAGATGATTGCATGGATTGTGGAATCCGGCCTTACAGGACCCTGTGAAACAAATGGACCAGTAGGACATATTCTCAGTTACAATGATCAAGAGCTGCAACACGTTCCTGGGGAACGGCAATGCCTGAATTGTGGTATGCATATAGGACGCTGCTCTGAATAATATGAGAAACAGGACTCCCAGATTCCAGATTAGCATTTGCTAAAGTCCCTGTCAATTCCTACGTATGAGCACTGCCTTAAGCCACGGATAATTTAGCAAATGCCAATTATTTGCAAATTACATGGAAACAGAGTTTCCTGTTTCCTCTTAGATAAAGTTTGTAGACACTTTCAAGGGACACTGTGACCCAGATTCCTATTTCTGTCTAAGCAAAACGACAAGATGTTTCCTGTTGGCCTGGAAGTCTAGTCTCTTCTATACCCATAGAAAGATGACAAGAATATACCTGGGGACGTGCAATCTAAGATTCCTGGTTCCCTCCCAATAATACCTCCTAAAGCAATTGAACACTTAAACCAAAGTCCTAATCACGAACAGCGGAGCCTCACTAGTTTCTGGAGTACGAGGTCAAACTGAAGTCAGGTCTTACATACAAAAATTCCGAGAGAATATCAAGTGTCCTGTGTCTGGAATCAGAGGTTCTGAGTATCTAAATGGACTTGTAGTGTCAGATTCTCGTTCACAACTATCAACAGTACCAGAGTGTTGCTGGAGCGCAGGAATGAATGATTCGTAATATCCACATACCAAATACCTCTAAAACATGAGGGGTGCTCAAAGCCCTGATCTTCTTTAGCCCTTAAGAAAGACGTGCTGTAGATTTTTGGTATTGAGGACCCATGAAGACCAGATTCTTTATTCATCCTTCGCAAGAGTCATGAAATTTCCCGTATATGAGAACTCCCATACCCAGATTCCTTCTTAATTCTCCAGAAGATACCGGGATATTTCGTGGTGATGTAGAATTCAAGTTGTTTGCATGTCAATTGAAAGATCTCCAGAAGTTTCCTGGGCAATTGGAATCCAGATTGCTGGATCCCTTGTACAAGACACCCTTACAATATGTGGACCTAAAAGCCCGGATTCCTGATAAAACCTCATGAAGAGGCCCTGTAGACTTCGGAGAATGAGAACTCAAGAACCCGCATTCCCTTTTCGTTCTCAGCAAGATGCCTTGATTTTCCCTGTCCATGTGTATTCCAAAACTCTGTATACAAAATGACAGATGCCCACAAGTTTCCTAGGTTTGGGGAATCCGTGATTCCTGGTTACCTTTCAAAATACTTACTAAACATTTGGCAACTACAAAACCCTCGGCCCCTCTCAAAAAATAGGACAAATGGAAGTTTGAGAATTGCAAATTCATCTTGAGACCAAGAGTTACATGCGAATATGGCGAGATGATCCCTTTTGTGCTGAAATCTGGCCTTAGTTTTCCTGTGGAACCCAACGGATTTGCAGTGCGAGATACCCGTTTACTACTGCCAAAAGGACCAGAATGTTGCTTGAGTCCTGAATTGACTGATTAATATTAGCCACATGCTCAATATCCCCAAACATGAGGGGAGCTAGAAGGTCTGATTCTTGTTTGTCCAGTAGCAAGACGTCCTGAGAATTTTATCGGATTGAGGACTCTTATAACACAGATTCCTTATTATTCCTTCACTGGAGGCCGTGTAGTGTCCTGTATATGAGGACTCCCTTTCCCCAGATTCCTGTTTTGAAACCATGATTCTTCTTTAGCCCTTAGCAAGACGCCATGTAGATTTTGGGACCAAGGAACCCCGTAATACATATTCCTTATTTTCCTTAGGAAGAGGCCTCAAAGTTTCCTGTTATGAGGAGTATTACCCACACTCCTGCGTCTAATTCCTTATTCTTGTTTAACCCATAGTAACTGGCCCTGGATTTCTTTTAGGATAGAGAAAACGTGCAACCCAGATACCTAATTCTTTCATAGTAAAAGGCCGTGTATTTGCCTGTATATGAGGACTCCATTTACTCAGATTCATGCCGCAAAATTCGTGATTCGTGTTTACCGATTAGCAAGACGCCCTGAAGTTTCAAGGGACTGAGGACATGTGTAACACAGATTCCTCATTCTTTCTTAGCAATAGGCAGTCCAGTTTCCTATATTTGAGGACTCCCAATACCCAGATTTCTACATTAAAAACCTGATTCATGGTTACCTCTTAGTAAGACACCCTGTGGATTTTTGGGCTGGGGCCTCGTGCAACCAAAATTCCTTATTCTTCCTTAGCAAGAGGCCATGTATTTTCCTGTATATGAGAACATCCATTACCCAGATTCCTGCTACATTCTCAGCAAGGTGCTGAGATATTTCCTGGTGACCTAGATTCCAGTTGTTTGGATATCAACAGAAAGACTCCCATAAGGTTATTGGGGAACTGGAATCCAAGATTCCTGGTTCCCCTAAACAAGACCTCCCTAAAATGTGGACTCTCCTAAACCCATGTCCCAATTCCCACCAGCCAGACCACAAGAAATTTCTATAGTTTGATGTAACCAGAATCGAGGGATTTTGTACTAATATGCCGTTTGATTCCTGGGCTACCTGATTATGGTCCTAGTTGTTCATAAGACATAAAAGGATATTTGGGGCAGATACTCGATTACAACTATCAGGAGAATAGAATGTTCCTGGGGATTGGTAATGACTGATTAAGGGTATCTATGGAATCAGTAGCTGTGAAAAATGTAGGGAACCTGAAGCCCAGATTGCTGATTACACCTTATCAAGATGCCCTGTAGATCCTGGTGAAAGAGAACTACTAGAACTCGATTTCATTTTCGTTCTCAAGAAGAAGCCCTGATTTTCCCTCATGATGTGGATCCAAAAATTTTGTATACAAATAGGCAGATGCCCAGAAATTACCAAGGGTCGTGAAATCCATTAGTCCTGGTTACCCTTAGCAGTACTTAATAAATATTTGGCAACCTCAAAACACCAGGACCCTATCGAAATAGAAGGACAACCAGAAGTTTTTTAATTACAAGGTACCTCTTAATGCAATAGTTACATACAAATATTGTGATAAGATTCTTTGGTTCCTGGAATCTGCCCTTTGTTGTCCTGAGGAACACAACGGACTTCAGGGTCCACATTCTCGGTTACAACTATCAAGAAGACCAGAAGATTGCTGAGAATATATAATGACAATATTGTCATATCCAAGAGGCCTGTAGCCCTAAAGAATGTGTGGAAATGGAATACCACATTCCAGATTAGACATTATAAGGTGTCCATGTAGAATTCTTGGATTGGCGTCCCCCGTAACCCAGATTCTTTTTGTTCTCAGTAAGACTCCTGAAAGTTACCTGGCAACATGGAAGTACAACATCTTATATACCAATAATCATAAGCCCAAAAGGTCAGAAATTCCCTGGAATACAAGATTGCTGGATCCCCTATAAGAACACGTCCTAAATATTGGGGGAACACCTAAACCCAAGTTACGAATACCAATCCAAAATTCCAGTAGTAGTTTCTGGATTACGAGGTAAACCTGGAGTCAGAAATTACACGAAAAATGGGGACATGATTCCTTGGATTCTAGTATCTGGCCTTACAGCGTCCTGCCAGAAAAGCCGAGCAGATGGCAAGATTCTCTGTTACAACTAAGGAAAGGGACAGCAGGTTCCTTGGAATCGATAATGACGGATTTGTGGTACATATGCAGGAATTACTTCTGAAAAGTGTGGGGACTGGGATAACAAATTCCTGATTAACATGTAGAAAATTCCTGTAGGCTTCTAGGTGTGAGAACTACCTTAAGCCCGGGAAAAATTAACAACTGCCCAGAAGTTTGCTGGTCACATGCAAACTGATTTCCTTGTTCCACATTGGTAACATGAGTAGAAACCTTCTGTGAACATAGTGTCCGAGATTCCTGTATCGTTCTTGGAAGAACGGCCAGATGTTTCTCCGTTCCCTAGATGTTCAGACACGTGGCTCCCAATGGAAACACTCCAGAACGCTCCTATGTACTTGTAAACCAAGACCCTGGTGCCCTCCCAAAGATACCTTCTAAACATGGTCCAACATTTAAACCCAAGGTCTTAATTCCGAATAGTTGATCTACCAGAAGTTTCTGTAGTATGAGGTAACCCTGAACTCAGTGCTTACATTCAAAACACCCGAGATGATTACTTGTGTCCTTGATTTTGGCCTTAGAGGATCCAGAATTAAGTGGACTTGTAGTGCCATGTTTTCGATTAAACTATCGAGAGGACCAGAATTTTGCCGAACTTCTGGAATGAGTGGTTCCTAATATGCAAATAGGATACAGCTTTGAAAAATATGGGGACTTCGAAGTCCGAGTCTTATAGGCCTTACCAAGTCGCCCTGCACATTTTTGGAATTGAGGACTCGTGTAAACCACATTCTTTATTCTTCCTTAGCAAGAAACCATGTAATTTCCTGTATATGAGGACTCCCAATTCCCAGATACTTGCTTCGAAATCCTCATTCTTGTTTAGCCCTTAGCAAGTCACCCAGTAGATATCCGGCATGGAAGACTCGTGTAAAACAGATTCCTAATCCTTTCTTAGGTAGAGGCTGTGTCATTTCCTGTGTGTGAAGACTCACATTATCGAGATTCCTGCTTTGAAACTATGATTCTTGTTTGGTTCTTACAATGATGCAGTGTAGATTTTTCGAATCAAGGACATGTGTCACCCGGATTCCTTGTTCGTCCTTAGCAAGAGGTTGTGAAGTTTCCTGTATATGAGGACGCCCATTGCCCAGATTCATGCATCAAATCCCTGATATTTCTTTCTCCCTTAGTAAGACTCCCTGTAGGTTTTTGGGATTTGAGGACTCGTGTAACCCAGATTCATTATTCTTCCGTAGTAAGAGGCCACGTAGTTTCCCACATATGAGGACTCCTGTTTCGCAAATTCCTGCTTAATTCACAGCAATTCCCGAAATATTTCCTAATGAACATATAAATCCATTTGTTTGGATATTAACAGAACGCCTCCCATATACTTTCTGGTAACTGTAATTCAAGCTTCCAGGTTCCCCTTAAAAAGACATCATAAAAATGTGGAATATGCTAATCCCAATATCCCAATTTCCACCATCCTGACCACAGGAAACTTCGCTATTTTCAGGAAACTTGACGCACGGGATTTTGTCGCAAAATGCCAGTTGATACCTGGGGAACTGGGTTATGGCCAAAGATGTTGATAAGAAAGAAACGAAATTGTAGGTTCAGATACTCGATTACAACTAACGAAAGGACCGGAATCTTCTTGGATATGTAATAAGAGATTTCAAGTATCCACGTAGCAAGTAGCTCTGAAAAATGGAAGGACCTACAAGCCCAGAATCCTCGTTACAACTTATCAAGAAACCATATAGATTTTGACCATTGAGGACAGCTGATGCATTCGCTTCTGGTTCTTAGCAAGAGCCTGATTTTCCCTGGCGATACGTATTCCTAAATTCTGTATGCAAATACACAGATACCTAGCTGTTTCCCAGGGACGTGGATACCGTGATTCCTGGTCACCTTTAAAAATATGTACTACATGTATAGCAACCCAACCCCCGAGCCATATCAAATAGATTCACAATGAAAGTTTAAGGATTACAGGGTACATCTTAAGACAAGAGTTACACACTAATGTGGCTAGATGATGGGTTAGTCCTGTAATCTGCCTTTAGTTGTGCCGAGAAACCTAATTGAATTGCATACACTTGTTCTTGATTAAAACAATCAAGAGGACCAGAAGGTTTCTGGGAATCTATAGTGACACTGGTCCTTTCCAAGTGGCAACATGCTTTGAAGTATTTGGAGGAATAGAAGCCCAGATTCCAGGTAAGCCCTTAAAACGGAGCCTGTAGATATGGATTGAGGTCTTCCCTAACCCACATTCTTTTTTTTTTAGTATCAGGAAGATGCCCGGACGTTTTCTGGTGATGTTGAAGTACAAATTCTGACATACCAATACACATACACCAAGAAGTTTCCCCGGGACCTGGAATCGAAGATTGGTGGTTCCCCCTTAAGAATACATGGTAAATATGTGAAAACTCTTAATCTCATATTCTCAATGCGAAAACGAATGTGCAACAGTAGTTTCAGGACTATGAGGTAAACTTGAGGCCAGTGATCAAATTAACAAATGGCAGATGATTGCGTGGATTGTGGAATCCGGCCTTACAGTACCCTGTGAAACAAATGTACCAGTAGGCCAGATTCTCAGTTACAACGATCAAGAGGTGCAACATGTTCCTGGGGAACGGCAATGCCTGAATTGTGGTATGCATATAGGATGCTGCTTTGAATAATATGAGAACCAGGACTCCCAGATTCCAGATTAGCATTTGCTAAAGTCCCTGTCAATTCCTACCTATGAGCACTGACTTAAGCCACGGATAACTTAGCAAATTCCCAGATATTTGCAAATTACAAGGAAACCGAGTTTCCTGGTTTCTCTTCGGTAAAGTTTGTAGAAACTTTCAAGGGACACAGTGACCCAGATTCCTATATTGGTGTAAGCAAAACGACAAGATGTTTCCTGTTGGCCTGGAAGTCTAGACTCTTGTTTACCCTTAGAAAGATGACAAGAATATGCCTGGGGACGTGCAATCTAAGATTCCTGGTTCCCTCCCAATAATACCTCCTAAAGCAATTGAAGACCTAAACCCAAAGTCCTAATCAGGAACAGCGGGGCCTCACTAGTTTCTGGAGTACGAGGTCACACTGAAGTCTTGTCTTACATACAAAAAATTCGAGAGAATATCTAGTGTCCTGTATCTGGAATCAGAGGTTCCGAGTATCTAAATGGACTTGTAGTGCCAGATTCTCGTTCACAACTATCAAGAGTACCAGAGTGTTGCTGGAGTCCAAGAATGATTGATTCGTAATATCCACATAGCAAATACCTCTAAAGCATGAGGGGTGCTCAAAGCCCTGATCTTGTTTAGCCCTTAGAAAGACGCGCTGTAAACTTTTGTTATTGAGGACCCATGTAGACCAGATTCTTTATTCATCCTTCGCAAGGGTCATGAAATTTCCCATATATGAGGACTCCCATACCCAGATTCCTGCTTAATTCTCCGGAAGATACCGGGATATTTCATGGTGACGTAGAATTCAAGTTGTTTGGATGTCAACTGAAAGACCTCCAGAAGTTTCCTGGGCAATTGGAAGCCAGATTCCTGGTTCCCTTGGACAAGACACCCTTACAATATGGGGACCTAAAAGCTCAGAATTCGGATTAAACCTCATGAAGAGGCCCTTTAGACTTCGGAGAATGACAACTCAAGTACCCAGATTCCCTTTTCGTTCTCACCAAGATGCCTTGATTTTCCCTGTCCATGTGTATTCCAAAACACTGTTTACAAAAAGGCAGCTGCCACAAGTTTCGTAGGTTCAGGGAATCCGTGATTCCTGGTTACCTTTCAAAATAGTTACTAAACATTTGGCAACTACAGAACACTTGGCCCCTCTCAAAATAATAGGACAAATGGAAGTTTGCGAATTACAAATTCATCTTGAGACAAGAGTTACATGAGAATATGGTGAGATGATCTCTTTGTGCTGGAATCTGGCGTTAGTTTTCCTGTGGAACCCAGCGAATTTGAAGTGCGAGATACACGTTTACTACTACCAAGAGGACCAGAATGTTGCTGGAGTCCTGAATTGACTGATTAATAAAATCTACATGCTCAATATCCCCCAACATGAGGGGTGCTAGACGGTCTGATTCTTGTTTGTCCAGTAGCAAGACGTCCTGAGAATTTTTTCGGATTGAGGACTCTTATAACACAGATTCCTTATTATTCCTTCGCTGGAGGCCGTGTAGTGTCCTGTATATGAGGACTCCCTTTCCCCAGATTCCTGTTTTGAAACCATGATTTTTGTTTAGCCCTTAGCAAGACGCCATGTAGATTTTGGGACTGAGGAACCGCGTAATACATATTCCTTATTTTTCCTTAGGAAGAGGCCTCGAAGTTTCCTGTTATGAAGAGTATTACCCACATTCCTACGTCTAATCCCTTATTCTTGTTTACCACATAGTAAGTGGCACTGGGTTTCCTTTGGGATAAAGATCACGTGCAACCCAGATTCTTTATTCTTTCATAGCAAAAGACCGTGTATTTGCCTGTATATGAGGACCCCATTTTTCAGATTCATGCTTCAAAAATCCTGATTCGTGTTTAGCCCTTAGCAAGACGCCCTGAAATTTCAAGGGACTGAGGACACGTGTAACACAGATTCCTTATTCTTTCTTAGCAATAGGCAGTTCAGTTTCCTATATTTGAGGACTCCCAATATCCAGATTTCTACATTAAAAAACTGATTCATGGTTACCTCTTAGTAAGACACCATGTGGATTTTTGGACTGGGGACTAGTGCAACCAAAATTCTGTATTCTTCCTTAGCAAGAGGCCATGTATTTTCCTGTATATGAGGGCACCCATTACCTAGATTCCTGCTACATTCTCAGCAAGGTGCTGAGATATTTCCTGTTGACCTAGAATTCCAGTTGTTTAGATATCAAGAGAAAGACTCCCGTAAGATTATTAGGAACTGAAATCCAAGATTCCTGTTTCCCCTTATCAAGACCTCCCCAAAATATGGACTCTCCTAAACTCATATCCCTATTCCCACCAGCCAGACAAAAGAAATTTCTGTAGTTTGACATAACCTGAATCAAAGGATTTTGAAACCATTATGCCGTTTGATTCCTGGGGTACGTGATTATGGTCCTAGTTGTTCATAAGATATAAAGGGATATTTGGGGCAGACACACGATTACAACTATCAAAAGAATAGAATGTTCCTGGGGATCGGTAATGAATGATTAAGGGTATTTACGGAGCTAGTAGCTCTGAAAAATTTAGGGAACCTGAAGCCCAGATTGCTGATTAAACCTTATCAAGAGGTCCTGTACATCCCTGTGAAAGAGCACTATTAGAATCCGATTTCATTTTCGTTCTCAAGAAGAATCCCTGATTTTCCCTCGTGATTTAGATCCAAAAACTCTGTATACAAATAGGCAGATGCCCAGAAATTACCCAGGGTCGTGGAATACATGAATCCTGGTTACACTTAGCAGTACTTTATAAATATTTGGCAACCTCAAAACACCAGGACCCTATCGGAATAGAAGAATAAACAGAAGTTTTAGGATTACAAGGTACCTCTTAAGGCGATAGTTACATACAAACATGGCAATAAGTTTCTTTGGGTCCTTGAATCTGCCCTTTGTTGTCCTGAGGAACACAACAGACTTCAGGGTCCACATTCTCGGTTACAACTATCAAGAAGACCAGAAGATTGCTGAGAATCTATAATAACAAAATTGTCATATCCAAGAGGCCTGTAGCCCTAAAGAATGTGTGTGGAAATGGGATACCAGCTTCCAGATTAGCCATTATAAGGTGTCCGTGTAGAATTCTTGGATTGGCATCCCCCATAACCCAGATTCTTTTGTTCTCAGTAAGACTCCCGGAAGGTACCTGGCGACCTGGAAGTACAACCTCTTATATACCAATAATCATAAGCCCAAAAGGTCAGAAGTTCCCTGGAATACAAGATTGCTGGATACCCTTTAAGAATACGTCCTAAATACTGGGAAAAACCTAATCCCAAGTTACGAATATCAATCCAAAATTCCAGTAGTAGTTTTTCTGGATTACAAGGTAAACCTGAAGTCAGAAATTACATGAAAAATGGCGACATGATTCCTTGGATTGTGGAATCTGGCCTTACAGCCTCCTGCCAAAATATCCGAGCAGATGGCCAGATTCTCTGTTACAACTAAGAAAAAAGGCAGCAGGTTCCTTGGAATCGGTAATGACAGATCTGTGGTATGTATACAGGAATTACTTCTGAAAATTGTGGGGACTGGGACAACAAATTCCTGATGAACATGTAGAAAATTCCTGTAGGCTTCTAGGTATGAGAACTACCTTAAGCCTGGGAAAACTTAACAACTGCCCAGAAGTTTGCTGGTCACATGGAAACTGATTTTCCTTGTTCCACATTGGTAACATGAGTAGAAACGTTCTGTGGACATAGTGTCCGAGATTCTTGTATTGTTCTCGGAAGAACGACCAGATGTTTCCCCGTTCCCTAGATGTCAAGACACGTGGCTCCCAATAGAAACACTCCAGAATGCTCCTATGTACTTGTAAACCAAGACCCTGGTACCCGCCCCAAAATACCTTCTAAACATGGTCCAACATCTAAACCCAAGGCCTTAATTCCGAATAGTTGAACTACCAGAAGTTTATGGAGTACGAGGTAACCCTGAACTCAAGGCTTACATTCAAAACACCCGATATGATTACTTGTGTCCTTGATTTTGGCGTTAGAGGATCCAGAATCTAAATGGATTTGTAGTGCCATATTTTCGTTTAAACTATCAAGAGGACCAGAATGTTGCGGGACTTCTGGAATGAGTGATTCCTAATATGCACATAGGATACAGCTCTGAAAAATATGGGGACTTCGAAGTCCAAGTCTTGTAGACCTTACCAAGTCGCCCGGAACATTTTTGGAATTGACACTCCTGTAAACCTCATTCTTTATTCTTCCTTAGCAATAGACCATGTTGTTTCCTGTATATGAGGACTCCCAATCCCAGATACCTGCTTCAAAATCCTCATTCTTGTTTAGCCCTTAGCAAGACACCCAGTAGATTTTTGGCATGGAGGACTCGTTATAACCAGATTCCTTATCCTTTCTTAGGTAGAGGCTGTGTCGTTTCCTGTGTATGAAGACTCACATTACCGAGATTCCTGCTTTGAAAGTCTGATTCTTCTTTAGTTCTTAGAAAGACGCCCTGTAGATTTTTCGAATCGAGAACATGTGTCACCCAGATTTCTTGTTCGTACTTAGCAAGAGGTTGTGAAGTTTCTTGTATATGAGGATTCCCATTCCCAGATTCGTGCTTCACATCCCTGATACTTTTTCTCCCTTAGTAAGACTCCCTGTAGATTTTTGGGATTTGAGGACTCGTGTAACAGAGATTCATTATTCTTCTGTAGTAAGAGGCCACGTAGTTTCCCATATATGGGACTCCTATTTCGCAAATTCCTGCTTAATTCACAGCAATTCCCGTGATATTTCCTGATGAACATATAAATTCATTTGTTTGGATATTAACAGAAAGCCTCCTATATACTCTCTGGTAACTCTAACTCAAGCTTCCCCTTAAAAAGACATCATAAAAATGTGGAATATGATAAACCCAATATCCCAATTTCCACCATCCTGACCACAGGGAACTTCGTTATTTTCAGGAAACTTGAAACGCGGGAGTTTGTCACAAAATGCCAGTTGATACCTGGGGAACTGTGTTATGGCTGAAGATGTTGATAAGAAACAAACGAAATTGTAGGTTCAGATACTCGATTACAGCTACTGAAAGCACTGGAATCTTCATGGATCTGTAATAAGAGATTTTAGGTATATTTGTAGCAAGTAGCTCTGAAAAATGGAAGGAACTACAAGCCCAGATTCCTCATTAAACGTTATCAAGAGGCCATATACCTTTTGACGTTTGAGGAACCATGAACCCGCATTCTCATATCGTTCTCAACAAGATGCCCTGATTTTCCCTGGTGATCGAGATTCCAAAATTCTGTATGCAAATAGACAGATGCCCAACTGTTTCTCATGGTCGTGTAATCCATGATTCCTGATTAACTTTAAAAATGTCTACTACATGTTAAGCATCCTAAAATACCCCGAGTCCATAACAAATAGGTACACAAACAAAAATTTTAGGATTACAAGGTACATCTTAAGACAAGAGATACACACAAATATGGAGAGATGATTCCATAAACTGTAATCTGCCTTTAGTTTTTCAGAGATACCCAACCGAATTGCACGGACTGATTCTTGCTTACAACAATCAAGAGGACCAAAGTTTGCTGGGAATCTATAATGGCACTTGTCCTTTCCAAGCGGCAACGTGCTCTGAAGAATTTGGAGAAGTAGAAACCCAGATTTCAGATAAGCCCTTATAACGGAGTCCTGTAGAAATGGATTGAGACCTCCCATAACCCACATTCCTTTTTTTATTATCAGGAAGACGCCAGGACGTTTTCTGGTGACATGGAAGTACAAACTCTTACATACCAATATATACGCCAAGAAGTTTCCCAGATACCTGCAATTGAAAATTGGTGGTTCCCACTTAAGAATACCTTCTAAATATGTGGGAACTCCTAATCCCACATTCTCAATGTGAAAACGAATGACCAGCAGTAGTTTCTGGACTACAAGTTAAACCTGAAGACAGTGATCACATTAACAAATGGCAGATGATTGCGTGGATTGTGGAATCTGGCCTTACAGGACCCTGCCAAAAAAAATGGACCAGTAGGCCAGAATCTTCGTTACAACTATCAAGAGGTGCAACACGTTCCTGAAGATTGGCAATGCCCGATTTTTGATATTCAGATAGGATGGTGCTCTGAATAATATGAGAACAAGGATTCCCAGATTCCAGGTTAGCATTTGCTAAAGTCCCTGTTAATTCCTAGGTGTGAGCACTGCCTTAAGCCACGGATAATTTAGCAAATGCCCAGAAGTTTGCAAGTTACATTGAAACCGAGTTTGCTGGCACCTCTTTAGTAAAGCGTGTAGAAATTTTCAAGGGCACAGTGATCCAGATTCCTATTTCGTTCTAAGCAAAACGACGAGATGTTTCCTGTTGTCCTGGAAGTCCAGACTCTTGTATACCCCTAGAAAGATGACAAGAATATGCCTGGGGACGTGGAATTTAAGATTTCTGGTTCCCTCCCAACAATACCTCCTAAAAAAATTGAACACTTAAACCCAAAATCCTAATAACGAACAGCGGAGCAACAGTACTTTCTGGTGTACGAGGTAACACTGAAGTGAAGGTTTACATAGAAAAAATCCGAGAGAATTACTTGTGTCATGGATCTGGAATCAGAGGTTCCGAGTATCTAAATGGGCTTGTAAAGCGAGAGTCTTAGTCACAACTATCAAGAGTACCATAGTGTTGCTGAAGTCCAGGAATGATTGATTCGTAATATCCACATAACAAATAGCTCTAAAACATGAGGGGTGATCGAAGTTAAGATCTCCTTTAGCCCTTAGCAAGACACACTGTAGATTATCGGTGTTGAGGACCCATGCAGCCCAGATTCCTTATTTATCCTTCGCAAGAGTCATGAAGTTTCCTTTATATGAGTATTCGCATTACACGGATTCCTGCTTCATTCTGAGCAAGACAGTGAAATATTTTGTGTTGATGTAGAATTCAAGTTCTATGGATATCAATTGAAAGACCCCCAGATGTTTCCTAGGCAATTGGAATCCAAGATTCCTGGTTCCCTTTTACAAGACACCCTAATAATATGGGGACCTAGAAGCCCAGATTCCAGATTAAACCTCATTGACAGACCCTGTCGTCTTCGGCAAATGAGAACTCCAAGAAACTCAATTCTCTTTTTGTTCTCAGCAAGATGCCTTGATTTCCCTGTCTATGTGTATTCCAAAACCCTGTATACAAAAAGACAGATGCCAACAAGTTTCCTAGGGATGGGGATTCCGTGATTTCTGGTTACATTTAACAATGCTTACAAAACATTTGGCAACTGCAAAATCCTTGACCCCTCTCAAAATAAAAGGACAAATGGAAGTTTGAGAAGTGCAAGGTTCATCTTGAGACCAGGAGTTACATCCAAATATGGCAAGATGATCCTTTGTGGGATGGAATCTGGTCTTAGTTGTCCCGAGGAACCTAACGGTCTTGTAGTACCAGATACCCGTTTAGAACTATCATGAGGACCAGAATCATGCTGGAGTCCTGAATTGACTGATTCCTAATATTCACATGCTAAATAGGTCCAAAACATGAGGGGAGCTCGAATCTCTGATTCTTGTTTGTCCAATAGAAAGCGTCCTGAGAATTTTTTCGCATTGAGGATTCGTGTAACACAGATTCATAATTCTTCCTTGCTGGAGGCCGTGTAGTGTCCTGTATATGAGGACTCCCTTTCCCCAGATTCCTGTTTTGGAACCCTGGTTGTTGTTCAGCCCTTAGCAAGACGCCATGTAGATTTTTTGATTGAGGAACCATGTAAAACAGATTCCTTATTTTTCTTTAGCAAGAGACCTCTAAGTTTCCTGTTATGAATCGTTTTACCCACATTACTGCTTTGAATCCCTTATTCTTGTTTAGCCCTTAGGAAGAGGCCCTGTAGTTCTTTTGGGATAGAGAACACGTGCAACCCAGATTTCTTACACTTTCTTAGCAAAAGGCCATGTATTTACCTGCATATGAGGACCCTATTTTCGCAGATTCATGCTTCAAAAAGATTGATTCGTGTTTAGCCCTTAACAAGACGCCCTGAAGTTTTTTAGGGATTGGGGACAGGTGTAACCAAGATTCCTTATTCTTTCTTAGCAATAGGCAGTCCAGTTTACTGTATTTGAGGACTCCACTACCCAGATTCCTACTTTAAAAACCTGATTCATGGTTACCTCTTAGTAATATGCCCTGAGGATTTTTGGGCTGAGGACTCGTGCAATAAAAATTCCTTATTCTTCCTTAGCAAGAGGCCATGTAGTTTCCTGTATATGAGGACTCCCATTACCCAGATTCCTGCTACATTCTCAGCAAGGTGCTGAGATATTTCTCGGTGACCAAGAATTCCAGTTGTTTGGATATCAAGAGAAAGACTCCCATAAGGTTATTGGGAACTGGTATCCAAGATTCCTGGTTCCCCTTTCAAAGACCTCCCCAAAATGTGGATTCTCCTAAACCCATGTCCCAATTCCCACCAGCCCGACCACAAGAAATTTCTGTAGTTTGAGGTAACCTGAATCGAGGGATTTTGTACCAATATGCCATTTGATTCCTAGGGTACATGATTATGGTCCTGGATGTTCATAAGGCACAAAAGAATATTGGGCCAGATCCTCGATTACAACTCTCAGGAGAATAGAATGTCCCTGGAGATCTGTAATGACCAAATAAAACACAATAGAATATTTGGGCCAGATTCACGATTACAACTATGAAGCAAATGGAAAGTTCCTGGGGATCTGTAATGAATGATTAAGGGTATGTATGGAGCTTCTAGCTCTGAAAAATGTAGGTACCCTGAAGACCAGATTGCTGATTAATTCTTATCAAGAGGCCCTGCAGATTTTGGCGAATGAGAACTCGTAGAACCTGATTTCATTTTCGTTGTCATCAAGATGCCCTGATTTTCCATCCTGATGTGGATCCAAAAACTCTGTATACAAATAGGCAGATGCCCAGAAATTAACTACGGTCGTGGAATCCATGAATCCTTGTTACACTTAAGATTATGTAATAAATATTTGGGAACCTCAAAACACCAGGCAAATATCGGAAAAGAAGGACAAACAGCAGTTTGAGGATTACAAGGTACATCTTAAGGGGATAGTTACATACAAATATAGCGATAAGATACTTTGGGTCCTGGAATCTTCCCTTTGTTGTCCTGAGGAACCCAACGGACTTGAGGGTCCTCATTCTCGGTTACAACTATCAAGAAGACCAGAAGCTTGATGAGAATCTATAATGACAAAATTGTCATACCCAAGAGGCCTATAGCCCTAAAGAATGTGTGGAAATAGAATCTCAGATTCCAGATTAGCCATTATAACGTGTGCATGTTGAATTATTAGATTGGCTTCCACCGTAACCCAGATTCTTTTTGTTCTCAACAAGACTCACGGAAGTTACCTGGCGACGTGGAAGTTGAAACTCTTATATACCAATAATAATGAGTCCAAAAGGTCAGAAGGGCCCTGGAATCCAAGATTGTGGATCCCCTTTAAGAATACGTCCTAAATATTTGGGAACACCTAATCCCAAGTTACGAATGTCAATCCAAAATTCCAGTAGTAGTTTATGGATTAGGAGGTAAACCTGAAGTCAGAAATTACACGAAAAATGGTGACAGGATTCCTTGGGTTGTGGAATCTGGCCTTACAGCCTCCTGCAAAAAAAAACCTAGCAGATGGCCAGATTCTCTGTTACAACTAAGAAGAGGAGCAGCAGGTTCCTGGAATCAGTAATGACAGATTTGTGGTACGTATACAGGATTTAGTTCTGAAAAGGGTGGGGACTGAGACTCCAAATTCCTGATTAGCATTTAGAAAATTACTGTAGGCTTCTAGACATGAGAACTACCTTAAGCCAGGGAAAAATTAACAACTGCCCAGAATTATGCTGACCACATGAACACTGATTTTCCTTGTTCCACATTGGTAACATGAGTAGAAGTTTTTTGGGGACATAGTGTCCGAGATTTCTTTATCGTTCTCTGAAAAATGGCCAGATGTTTCCTTGTTCCTTAGATTTCCAGACTCGTGGCTCCCAATAGAAAGACTCCAGAACGCTCCTATGGACTTGTGAACCAAGACCCTGGTGCCCTCCCGAAAATACCCTCTAAACATGGTCCAACATCTAAATCCAAGGTCCTACTTCCGAATAGCTGAACTACCAGAAGTTTCTGGAATACGAGGTAACCCTGAAATCAGGGCTTACATTCAAAACACCAGAGATGATTACTTGTGTCCTGGAATTTGGCGTTAGAGGATCCAGAATCTAAATGGACTTATAGTGCCATATTTTCCTTTAAACTATCAAGAGGACCACAATGTTGTGGGACTTCTGGAATGAGTGATTCCTAATATGTACATAGGATACAGCTCTGAAAAATATTGGGACGTCGATTCCAAGTCTTGCAGGCCTTACCAAGACGCCCTGAACATATTTGGAATTGAGGACTCGTGTAAATCAAATTCGTTATTCTTGCATAGCAAGAGCCCGTGTAGTTTCCTGTATATGTGGACTTACATTCCCCAGATACTTGTTTCAAAATTCTGATTCTTGTTTAGCCCTTAACAAGACGCCCAGTAGATTTTTGGCATTGAAGACCTGTGAAAGCCAGATTCCTTGTCCTTTCTTAGGTAGATGCTGTGTAGTTTCCTGTATTTGAAGACTCCCAATACCGAGATTCTTGCTTTGAAACACTGATTCTTGTTTAGCCCTTAGAAAGATGCCCTATAGATTTTTCGGATTGAGGACATGTGTCACCCAGATTCCTTGATTGTCCTTAGCAAGAGGTTGTGAATTTTCCTGTATATGAGGACTCCCATTCCCCAGATTCGTGCTTCAATTCCCTCATATGTTTTTCTCCTTTAGGAAGACTCCCTGTAGGTTTTTGGGATTTGAGGACTCGTGTAACCCAGATTCCTTATTCTTCCTTAGTATGAGGCCATGTAGTTTCCCATATATGTGGACTCCCATTTTGCAAATTCCTGCTTAATTCTCAGCAATTCCCGAGATATTTCCTGATGAACACATAATTCCAGTTGTTTGAATATTAATAGAAAGACTCCCACGTATTACCTGGGAACTGTAATCCAACCTTCCAGGTTCCCCTTAAGAAGACAATGTAAAAATGTGGAATATTCTAAACCCAATATCCCAATTTCCACCAATCTAACCAAAGGAAATTTCGGTATTTTTAGGTAACCTGAAGTGAGGGGTTTTCTCACAAAATGCCTGTTGATACCTGGGGAACTGGGTTCTGGCTGAAGATGTTGATAAGAAACAAACAAACTTGTAGGTTCAGATACTCGATTACAACTATCGAAAGGACTGGAATCTGCTTGGATCTGTAATAAGACATTTTAGGTATCCACGTAGCAAGTAGCTCTGAAAAATGGAACGACCTACAAGCCCCGATTCCTCATTAAACCTTATTTAGAGGCCATATAGATTTTCACAATTTAGGACCCCTGATACAGGGTACATCTTAAGAGAAGAGTTACACACAAATGTGGCGATATGATGCCTTAGTCCTGTAATCTGCCTCAATTTATGCTGAGAAACCCAACTGAATTGCATGGACTGGTCCTTGGTTACAACAATCAAGAGGACCAGAAAGTTGCTGGGAATCTATAATGACTCTTGTCCTTTCCAAGTGACAACATGCTCTGAAGACTTTGGAGGACTAGAAGCCCAGAATCCATATAAGCCCTTATAACAGAGTCCTGTAGAACTGTATTGAGGTCTCCCATAACCCACATTCCTTTTTTTTATTATCAGGAAGATGCCAGGTCGTTTTCTGGTGACGTAGAAGTACAAACTCTTACATAACAACACACATACTCCAAGAAGTTTCCCAGGGACCTGGAATCGAAGATTGCTGGTTACCCCTTAAGAATACATCCTAAATATGTGGTAACACCTAATCCCACGTTCTCAATGTGAAAACGAATGTCCAGCAATAGTTTCTGGACTACGCGGTAAACCTGAAGCCAGTGATCACATTAACAAATGGCAGATGATTGCGTGGATTTCGGAATCAGGCCATAAATGACCCTGAGAAAATAACGCACCAGTAGGCCAGATTCTCAGTTAAAACTATCAACAGGTGCGACACGTTCCTGGAGAACGGCATTGCCCGATTTGTGGTATGCATATAGGATGCTGCTCTGAATAATATGAGAAACAGGACTCCCAGATTCCAGATTACCATTGGCTAAAGTCCCTGTCGATTCCTAGGTATGAGCACTGCCTTAAGTGACGGATAATTTAGCAAATGCCCAGATGTTTGCAAGTTACATGGAAACTAAATTTCCTGGTTCCTCTTAGGTAAAGCCTGTAGAAACTTTCAAGGGACAAAGTGACCCATATTCCTATTTCGTTCTAAGCAAAAAGGACGAGATGTTTCCTGTTGTACTGGAAGTCCAGACTCTTGTATACCCACAGAAAGATGACAAAAATATGCCTGGGGACTTGCAATCTAAGATTCCTGGTTCCCTCCCAATGATACCTTCTAAAAAATTTGAACACCTAAACACAAAGTCCTAATAACAAACAGCGGAGCCAATCTAGTTTCTGGAGTACAAGGTAACACTGAAGTCAGGTCTTACATACAAAAAAATCCGAGAGAATGTTTAGTGTCCTGTGTCTGGAATCAGAGGTTTCGAGTTTCTAAATGGACTTGTAGTGCCATATTCTCATTCACAACTATCAAAAGTACCAGTGTGTTGCTGGAGTCCAGGAATGATTTATTCGTAATATCCACATAACAAATGTCTCTAAAACATGAGAGGTGCTTGAAGCCCTGGTCTTGTTTAGCCATTAGCGAGAAGCGCTGTCGATTTTCAGTATTGTGGACCCAGGTAGCCCATATTCTTTATTCATCCTTCGCAATAGTCATGAAATTACCTGTATATGAGGACTCCCATTATCCAGATTACAGCTTCATTCTCCGGAAGACACCGAGATATTTCGTGGTGATGAAGAATTAAAGTTGTTTGGATATCAATTGAAAGACCCCCAGAAGTTTACTGGGCAATTGGAATCCAGGATTCCTGGTTCCCTTGTACAAGACACCCCAATAATATGGGGACCTACAAGCCCAGATTCCTGATTAAACCTCATCAAGAGGCCCTGTAGACTTCGGTGAATGAGAACTCAAGAACCCGAATTCCTTTTCATTCTCAGCAAGATGCCTTGATTTTCTCTGTTCATGTGTATTCCAAAACTCTGTATACAAAAAGACAGATGCCCATAAGTTACCTAGGGTTTGGGAATCTGTGATTCGTGGTTACCTTTCAAAATACTTACTAAACATTTGGCAACTGCAAAACCCTCGGCCCCTTCAAAATAAAAGTACAAATGGAAGTTTGAGAATTACAAAGTTCATCTTGAGACGAAGAGTTACATGCAAATATGGCGAGATGATACCTTTTGTGCTGGAATTTGGCCTTAGTTGTCCCGAGGAACCTAACGTACATGCAGTGCATGATACCCGTTTACGTCTACGAAGAGGACCAGAATGTTGCTGGAGTCCTGAATTGACTGATTCCTAATATCCTCATGCTAAATGACTCCAAAACATGAGGGGAGCTCGAAGCCCTAATTCTTGTTTGTCCAGTAGCAAGACGTCCTGAGATTTTTTTTCGGATTGAGGACCCATGTAACATAGATTTCTTAATCTTCCTTCGCTGGAGTCCGTGTAGTGTCATGTATATGAGGACTCCCTTTCCCGAGATTCCTGTTTTGAAATCCTAATTCTTGTTTAGCCCTTAGCAAGACGCCATGTAGATTTTGAGATTGAGGAACCGCATAAAATAGATTCCATATTTTTCCTTTGGAAGAGGTCTCGAAGTTTCCTGTTATGAGGAGTATTACCCACATTTCTGCTTCGAATCACTTATTCTTGTTTAGCCCTTAGCAAGATGCCCTCAATTTCTTTTGGGATAGAGAACAAGAATAACCCAGATTCCTTATTCTTTCTTAGCAAAAGGCCGAGTATTTGCCTGTATATGAGGACCCTATTTCCACAGATTCATGCTTCAAAAACCCTGATTCGTGGTTAGCCCTTAGCAAGACACCCTGAAGTTTTTTAGGGATTGAGGACACATGTAACCGAGATTCCTTTTTCTTTCTTAGCAATAGGCAGTCCAGTTTCCAGTGTTTGAGGACTCTCACTACCCAGATTCCTACATTAAAAACTTAATTCATGGTTACCTCTTAGTAAGACACCCTGTGGATTTTTGAGGTGAGGACACGTGCAACCAAAATTACTTTTTCTTCCTTAGCAAGAGGCCGTGTAGTTTCCTGTGTATGAGGACTCCCATTACCCAGATTCCTGCTGCATTCTCTGCAGGGCGCTGAGATATTTCCTGGTGACCTAGAATTCCAGTTATTTGGATATCAAGAGAAAGACTCCTATAAGGTTATTGGGGAACTGGAATCCAAGATTCCTGGTTCTCCGTAACAGGACCTCCCAGAAATGTGGACTCTCTAACCCCATGTCCCAATTCCCACCAGCCCGAC